>NW_025423864.1:0-7500 GCF_020740605.2 Lemur catta | reverse complement strand
AGGGTTAGGGTTAGGGTTAGGGTTAGGGTTAGGGTTAGGGTTAGGGTTAGGGTTAGGGTTAGGGTTAGGGTTAGGGTTAGGGTTAGGGTTAGGGTTAGGGTTAGGGTTAGGGTTAGGGTTAGGGTTAGGGTTAGGGTTAGGGTTAGGGTTAGGGTTAGGGTTAGGGTTAGGGTTAGGGTTAGGGTTAGGGTTAGGGTTAGGGTTAGGGTTAGGGTTAGGGTTAGGGTTAGGGTTAGGGTTAGGGTTAGGGTTAGGGTTAGGGTTAGGGTTAGGGTTAGGGTTAGGGTTAGGGTTAGGGTTAGGGTTAGGGTTAGGGTTAGGGTTAGGGTTAGGGTTAGGGTTAGGGTTAGGGTTAGGGTTAGGGTTAGGGTTAGGGTTAGGGTTAGGGTTAGGGTTAGGGTTAGGGTTAGGGTTAGGGTTAGGGTTAGGGTTAGGGTTAGGGTTAGGGTTAGGGTTAGGGTTAGGGTTAGGGTTAGGGTTAGGGTTAGGGTTAGGGTTAGGGTTAGGGTTAGGGTTAGGGTTAGGGTTAGGGTTAGGGTTAGGGTTAGGGTTAGGGTTAGGGTTAGGGTTAGGGTTAGGGTTAGGGTTAGGGTTAGGGTTAGGGTTAGGGTTAGGGTTAGGGTTAGGGTTAGGGTTAGGGTTAGGGTTAGGGTTAGGGTTAGGGTTAGGGTTAGGGTTAGGGTTAGGGTTAGGGTTAGGGTTAGGGTTAGGGTTAGGGTTAGGGTTAGGGTTAGGGTTAGGGTTAGGGTTAGGGTTAGGGTTAGGGTTAGGGTTAGGGTTAGGGTTAGGGTTAGGGTTAGGGTTAGGGTTAGGGTTAGGGTTAGGGTTAGGGTTAGGGTTAGGGTTAGGGTTAGGGTTAGGGTTAGGGTTAGGGTTAGGGTTAGGGTTAGGGTTAGGGTTAGGGTTAGGGTTAGGGTTAGGGTTAGGGTTAGGGTTAGGGTTAGGGTTAGGGTTAGGGTTAGGGTTAGGGTTAGGGTTAGGGTTAGGGTTAGGGTTAGGGTTAGGGTTAGGGTTAGGGTTAGGGTTAGGGTTAGGGTTAGGGTTAGGGTTAGGGTTAGGGTTAGGGTTAGGGTTAGGGTTAGGGTTAGGGTTAGGGTTAGGGTTAGGGTTAGGGTTAGGGTTAGGGTTAGGGTTAGGGTTAGGGTTAGGGTTAGGGTTAGGGTTAGGGTTAGGGTTAGGGTTAGGGTTAGGGTTAGGGTTAGGGTTAGGGTTAGGGTTAGGGTTAGGGTTAGGGTTAGGGTTAGGGTTAGGGTTAGGGTTAGGGTTAGGGTTAGGGTTAGGGTTAGGGTTAGGGTTAGGGTTAGGGTTAGGGTTAGGGTTAGGGTTAGGGTTAGGGTTAGGGTTAGGGTTAGGGTTAGGGTTAGGGTTAGGGTTAGGGTTAGGGTTAGGGTTAGGGTTAGGGTTAGGGTTAGGGTTAGGGTTAGGGTTAGGGTTAGGGTTAGGGTTAGGGTTAGGGTTAGGGTTAGGGTTAGGGTTAGGGTTAGGGTTAGGGTTAGGGTTAGGGTTAGGGTTAGGGTTAGGGTTAGGGTTAGGGTTAGGGTTAGGGTTAGGGTTAGGGTTAGGGTTAGGGTTAGGGTTAGGGTTAGGGTTAGGGTTAGGGTTAGGGTTAGGGTTAGGGTTAGGGTTAGGGTTAGGGTTAGGGTTAGGGTTAGGGTTAGGGTTAGGGTTAGGGTTAGGGTTAGGGTTAGGGTTAGGGTTAGGGTTAGGGTTAGGGTTAGGGTTAGGGTTAGGGTTAGGGTTAGGGTTAGGGTTAGGGTTAGGGTTAGGGTTAGGGTTAGGGTTAGGGTTAGGGTTAGGGTTAGGGTTAGGGTTAGGGTTAGGGTTAGGGTTAGGGTTAGGGTTAGGGTTAGGGTTAGGGTTAGGGTTAGGGTTAGGGTTAGGGTTAGGGTTAGGGTTAGGGTTAGGGTTAGGGTTAGGGTTAGGGTTAGGGTTAGGGTTAGGGTTAGGGTTAGGGTTAGGGTTAGGGTTAGGGTTAGGGTTAGGGTTAGGGTTAGGGTTAGGGTTAGGGTTAGGGTTAGGGTTAGGGTTAGGGTTAGGGTTAGGGTTAGGGTTAGGGTTAGGGTTAGGGTTAGGGTTAGGGTTAGGGTTAGGGTTAGGGTTAGGGTTAGGGTTAGGGTTAGGGTTAGGGTTAGGGTTAGGGTTAGGGTTAGGGTTAGGGTTAGGGTTAGGGTTAGGGTTAGGGTTAGGGTTAGGGTTAGGGTTAGGGTTAGGGTTAGGGTTAGGGTTAGGGTTAGGGTTAGGGTTAGGGTTAGGGTTAGGGTTAGGGTTAGGGTTAGGGTTAGGGTTAGGGTTAGGGTTAGGGTTAGGGTTAGGGTTAGGGTTAGGGTTAGGGTTAGGGTTAGGGTTAGGGTTAGGGTTAGGGTTAGGGTTAGGGTTAGGGTTAGGGTTAGGGTTAGGGTTAGGGTTAGGGTTAGGGTTAGGGTTAGGGTTAGGGTTAGGGTTAGGGTTAGGGTTAGGGTTAGGGTTAGGGTTAGGGTTAGGGTTAGGGTTAGGGTTAGGGTTAGGGTTAGGGTTAGGGTTAGGGTTAGGGTTAGGGTTAGGGTTAGGGTTAGGGTTAGGGTTAGGGTTAGGGTTAGGGTTAGGGTTAGGGTTAGGGTTAGGGTTAGGGTTAGGGTTAGGGTTAGGGTTAGGGTTAGGGTTAGGGTTAGGGTTAGGGTTAGGGTTAGGGTTAGGGTTAGGGTTAGGGTTAGGGTTAGGGTTAGGGTTAGGGTTAGGGTTAGGGTTAGGGTTAGGGTTAGGGTTAGGGTTAGGGTTAGGGTTAGGGTTAGGGTTAGGGTTAGGGTTAGGGTTAGGGTTAGGGTTAGGGTTAGGGTTAGGGTTAGGGTTAGGGTTAGGGTTAGGGTTAGGGTTAGGGTTAGGGTTAGGGTTAGGGTTAGGGTTAGGGTTAGGGTTAGGGTTAGGGTTAGGGTTAGGGTTAGGGTTAGGGTTAGGGTTAGGGTTAGGGTTAGGGTTAGGGTTAGGGTTAGGGTTAGGGTTAGGGTTAGGGTTAGGGTTAGGGTTAGGGTTAGGGTTAGGGTTAGGGTTAGGGTTAGGGTTAGGGTTAGGGTTAGGGTTAGGGTTAGGGTTAGGGTTAGGGTTAGGGTTAGGGTTAGGGTTAGGGTTAGGGTTAGGGTTAGGGTTAGGGTTAGGGTTAGGGTTAGGGTTAGGGTTAGGGTTAGGGTTAGGGTTAGGGTTAGGGTTAGGGTTAGGGTTAGGGTTAGGGTTAGGGTTAGGGTTAGGGTTAGGGTTAGGGTTAGGGTTAGGGTTAGGGTTAGGGTTAGGGTTAGGGTTAGGGTTAGGGTTAGGGTTAGGGTTAGGGTTAGGGTTAGGGTTAGGGTTAGGGTTAGGGTTAGGGTTAGGGTTAGGGTTAGGGTTAGGGTTAGGGTTAGGGTTAGGGTTAGGGTTAGGGTTAGGGTTAGGGTTAGGGTTAGGGTTAGGGTTAGGGTTAGGGTTAGGGTTAGGGTTAGGGTTAGGGTTAGGGTTAGGGTTAGGGTTAGGGTTAGGGTTAGGGTTAGGGTTAGGGTTAGGGTTAGGGTTAGGGTTAGGGTTAGGGTTAGGGTTAGGGTTAGGGTTAGGGTTAGGGTTAGGGTTAGGGTTAGGGTTAGGGTTAGGGTTAGGGTTAGGGTTAGGGTTAGGGTTAGGGTTAGGGTTAGGGTTAGGGTTAGGGTTAGGGTTAGGGTTAGGGTTAGGGTTAGGGTTAGGGTTAGGGTTAGGGTTAGGGTTAGGGTTAGGGTTAGGGTTAGGGTTAGGGTTAGGGTTAGGGTTAGGGTTAGGGTTAGGGTTAGGGTTAGGGTTAGGGTTAGGGTTAGGGTTAGGGTTAGGGTTAGGGTTAGGGTTAGGGTTAGGGTTAGGGTTAGGGTTAGGGTTAGGGTTAGGGTTAGGGTTAGGGTTAGGGTTAGGGTTAGGGTTAGGGTTAGGGTTAGGGTTAGGGTTAGGGTTAGGGTTAGGGTTAGGGTTAGGGTTAGGGTTAGGGTTAGGGTTAGGGTTAGGGTTAGGGTTAGGGTTAGGGTTAGGGTTAGGGTTAGGGTTAGGGTTAGGGTTAGGGTTAGGGTTAGGGTTAGGGTTAGGGTTAGGGTTAGGGTTAGGGTTAGGGTTAGGGTTAGGGTTAGGGTTAGGGTTAGGGTTAGGGTTAGGGTTAGGGTTAGGGTTAGGGTTAGGGTTAGGGTTAGGGTTAGGGTTAGGGTTAGGGTTAGGGTTAGGGTTAGGGTTAGGGTTAGGGTTAGGGTTAGGGTTAGGGTTAGGGTTAGGGTTAGGGTTAGGGTTAGGGTTAGGGTTAGGGTTAGGGTTAGGGTTAGGGTTAGGGTTAGGGTTAGGGTTAGGGTTAGGGTTAGGGTTAGGGTTAGGGTTAGGGTTAGGGTTAGGGTTAGGGTTAGGGTTAGGGTTAGGGTTAGGGTTAGGGTTAGGGTTAGGGTTAGGGTTAGGGTTAGGGTTAGGGTTAGGGTTAGGGTTAGGGTTAGGGTTAGGGTTAGGGTTAGGGTTAGGGTTAGGGTTAGGGTTAGGGTTAGGGTTAGGGTTAGGGTTAGGGTTAGGGTTAGGGTTAGGGTTAGGGTTAGGGTTAGGGTTAGGGTTAGGGTTAGGGTTAGGGTTAGGGTTAGGGTTAGGGTTAGGGTTAGGGTTAGGGTTAGGGTTAGGGTTAGGGTTAGGGTTAGGGTTAGGGTTAGGGTTAGGGTTAGGGTTAGGGTTAGGGTTAGGGTTAGGGTTAGGGTTAGGGTTAGGGTTAGGGTTAGGGTTAGGGTTAGGGTTAGGGTTAGGGTTAGGGTTAGGGTTAGGGTTAGGGTTAGGGTTAGGGTTAGGGTTAGGGTTAGGGTTAGGGTTAGGGTTAGGGTTAGGGTTAGGGTTAGGGTTAGGGTTAGGGTTAGGGTTAGGGTTAGGGTTAGGGTTAGGGTTAGGGTTAGGGTTAGGGTTAGGGTTAGGGTTAGGGTTAGGGTTAGGGTTAGGGTTAGGGTTAGGGTTAGGGTTAGGGTTAGGGTTAGGGTTAGGGTTAGGGTTAGGGTTAGGGTTAGGGTTAGGGTTAGGGTTAGGGTTAGGGTTAGGGTTAGGGTTAGGGTTAGGGTTAGGGTTAGGGTTAGGGTTAGGGTTAGGGTTAGGGTTAGGGTTAGGGTTAGGGTTAGGGTTAGGGTTAGGGTTAGGGTTAGGGTTAGGGTTAGGGTTAGGGTTAGGGTTAGGGTTAGGGTTAGGGTTAGGGTTAGGGTTAGGGTTAGGGTTAGGGTTAGGGTTAGGGTTAGGGTTAGGGTTAGGGTTAGGGTTAGGGTTAGGGTTAGGGTTAGGGTTAGGGTTAGGGTTAGGGTTAGGGTTAGGGTTAGGGTTAGGGTTAGGGTTAGGGTTAGGGTTAGGGTTAGGGTTAGGGTTAGGGTTAGGGTTAGGGTTAGGGTTAGGGTTAGGGTTAGGGTTAGGGTTAGGGTTAGGGTTAGGGTTAGGGTTAGGGTTAGGGTTAGGGTTAGGGTTAGGGTTAGGGTTAGGGTTAGGGTTAGGGTTAGGGTTAGGGTTAGGGTTAGGGTTAGGGTTAGGGTTAGGGTTAGGGTTAGGGTTAGGGTTAGGGTTAGGGTTAGGGTTAGGGTTAGGGTTAGGGTTAGGGTTAGGGTTAGGGTTAGGGTTAGGGTTAGGGTTAGGGTTAGGGTTAGGGTTAGGGTTAGGGTTAGGGTTAGGGTTAGGGTTAGGGTTAGGGTTAGGGTTAGGGTTAGGGTTAGGGTTAGGGTTAGGGTTAGGGTTAGGGTTAGGGTTAGGGTTAGGGTTAGGGTTAGGGTTAGGGTTAGGGTTAGGGTTAGGGTTAGGGTTAGGGTTAGGGTTAGGGTTAGGGTTAGGGTTAGGGTTAGGGTTAGGGTTAGGGTTAGGGTTAGGGTTAGGGTTAGGGTTAGGGTTAGGGTTAGGGTTAGGGTTAGGGTTAGGGTTAGGGTTAGGGTTAGGGTTAGGGTTAGGGTTAGGGTTAGGGTTAGGGTTAGGGTTAGGGTTAGGGTTAGGGTTAGGGTTAGGGTTAGGGTTAGGGTTAGGGTTAGGGTTAGGGTTAGGGTTAGGGTTAGGGTTAGGGTTAGGGTTAGGGTTAGGGTTAGGGTTAGGGTTAGGGTTAGGGTTAGGGTTAGGGTTAGGGTTAGGGTTAGGGTTAGGGTTAGGGTTAGGGTTAGGGTTAGGGTTAGGGTTAGGGTTAGGGTTAGGGTTAGGGTTAGGGTTAGGGTTAGGGTTAGGGTTAGGGTTAGGGTTAGGGTTAGGGTTAGGGTTAGGGTTAGGGTTAGGGTTAGGGTTAGGGTTAGGGTTAGGGTTAG
Source organism: Lemur catta (assembly GCF_020740605.2). Classification (NCBI taxonomy): domain Eukaryota; kingdom Metazoa; phylum Chordata; class Mammalia; order Primates; family Lemuridae; genus Lemur; species Lemur catta. The sequence continues at coordinate 1,264 of NW_025423864.1, read as the reverse complement.
GGTTAGGGTTAGGGTTAGGGTTAGGGTTAGGGTTAGGGTTAGGGTTAGGGTTAGGGTTAGGGTTAGGGTTAGGGTTAGGGTTAGGGTTAGGGTTAGGGTTAGGGTTAGGGTTAGGGTTAGGGTTAGGGTTAGGGTTAGGGTTAGGGTTAGGGTTAGGGTTAGGGTTAGGGTTAGGGTTAGGGTTAGGGTTAGGGTTAGGGTTAGGGTTAGGGTTAGGGTTAGGGTTAGGGTTAGGGTTAGGGTTAGGGTTAGGGTTAGGGTTAGGGTTAGGGTTAGGGTTAGGGTTAGGGTTAGGGTTAGGGTTAGGGTTAGGGTTAGGGTTAGGGTTAGGGTTAGGGTTAGGGTTAGGGTTAGGGTTAGGGTTAGGGTTAGGGTTAGGGTTAGGGTTAGGGTTAGGGTTAGGGTTAGGGTTAGGGTTAGGGTTAGGGTTAGGGTTAGGGTTAGGGTTAGGGTTAGGGTTAGGGTTAGGGTTAGGGTTAGGGTTAGGGTTAGGGTTAGGGTTAGGGTTAGGGTTAGGGTTAGGGTTAGGGTTAGGGTTAGGGTTAGGGTTAGGGTTAGGGTTAGGGTTAGGGTTAGGGTTAGGGTTAGGGTTAGGGTTAGGGTTAGGGTTAGGGTTAGGGTTAGGGTTAGGGTTAGGGTTAGGGTTAGGGTTAGGGTTAGGGTTAGGGTTAGGGTTAGGGTTAGGGTTAGGGTTAGGGTTAGGGTTAGGGTTAGGGTTAGGGTTAGGGTTAGGGTTAGGGTTAGGGTTAGGGTTAGGGTTAGGGTTAGGGTTAGGGTTAGGGTTAGGGTTAGGGTTAGGGTTAGGGTTAGGGTTAGGGTTAGGGTTAGGGTTAGGGTTAGGGTTAGGGTTAGGGTTAGGGTTAGGGTTAGGGTTAGGGTTAGGGTTAGGGTTAGGGTTAGGGTTAGGGTTAGGGTTAGGGTTAGGGTTAGGGTTAGGGTTAGGGTTAGGGTTAGGGTTAGGGTTAGGGTTAGGGTTAGGGTTAGGGTTAGGGTTAGGGTTAGGGTTAGGGTTAGGGTTAGGGTTAGGGTTAGGGTTAGGGTTAGGGTTAGGGTTAGGGTTAGGGTTAGGGTTAGGGTTAGGGTTAGGGTTAGGGTTAGGGTTAGGGTTAGGGTTAGGGTTAGGGTTAGGGTTAGGGTTAGGGTTAGGGTTAGGGTTAGGGTTAGGGTTAGGGTTAGGGTTAGGGTTAGGGTTAGGGTTAGGGTTAGGGTTAGGGTTAGGGTTAGGGTTAGGGTTAGGGTTAGGGTTAGGGTTAGGGTTAGGGTT
>NW_025423860.1:1500000-1630978 GCF_020740605.2 Lemur catta | reverse complement strand
TGATAACCCTAACCCTAACCCTAACACTATCCTACGGCTGATGCTAACCCTAACCCTAACCCTAACACTATCCTAGCGCTGATGCTAATCCTAACCCTAATACTATCCTAGGCCTGATGATAACCCTAACCCTAACACTAACACTATCCTAGGGCTGATGCTAACCGTAACCCTAACCCTAACACTATCCTAAGGCTGATGCTAACCCTAACCATAGCCCTAACACTATCCTAGTTCTGATGCTAACCCTAACCCTAACACTATCCTAAGGCTGATGCTAATCCTAACCCTAACACTAAAACCGTCCTAGCGCTGATGCTAACCCTAACCATAACCCTAACACTATCCTAGTTCTCATGCTAACCCTAACCCTAACACTATCCTAAGGCTGATGCTAAAACTTACCCTAAAACTATCCTAGGGCTGATGCTAACCCTAACCCTAACACTAACACTATCCTAGGCCTGATGATAACCCTAACCCTATCCTAACACTATCCTAGGGCTGATGCTGACCCTAACCCTAACCCTAACACTATCCTTGGTCTGATGCAAACCCTAACACTAACACTATCCTAGGGCTGATGCTAACCCCAACCCTTACCCTAACACTATCCTAGCGCTGATGCTAATCCTAACCCTAACACTATCCTAGGCCTGATGCTAACCCTAACCCTAACCTCAACACTATCCTAGGGCTGATGCTAACCGTAACCCTAACCTTAACACTATCCTAGGGCTGATGCTAATCCTAACCCTAACACTATCCTAGGGATGATGCTAACCCTAACCCTAACCCTAACACTATCCTAAGGCTGATGCTAACCCTAACCCTAACCCTAAAACTGTCCTAACGCTGATGTTAACCCTAACCCTAACACTAACACTATCCTAGTTCTGATGCTAACCCTAACCCTAACACTATCCTAGGGCTGATGCTAACCCTAACCCTAACACTATCCTAGGCCTGATGCTAACCCTAACCCTAGCACTATCCTAGGGCTGTTGCTAACCCTAACCCTAACTCAAACACTCTCCTAGGGCTTATGCTAACCATAACCTTAACACTATCCTAGGTCTGATGATAACACTAACCCTAACCCTAACACTATCCTAGGGCTGATGCTAACCCTAACCCTAACCCTAACACTATCCTAGGGTTGATGCTAACCCTAACCCTAACACTATCCTAGGGCTGATGCTAACCCTAACCCTAACCCTAACACTATCCTAAGGCTGATGCTTACCCTAACCCTAACACTATCCTAGCCCGGATGCTAAATCTAACCCTAACCCTAACACTATCCTAGGGGTGATGCTATCCCTAACCCTAACACTATCCTAAGGCTGATGCTAACCCTAACCCTAACACTATCCTAGGGCTGATGCTAACCCTAACCGTAACCCTAACACTATCCTAGGGCTGATGCTAACTCTAACCCTAACACTATCCTAGGGCTGATGCTAACAATAACCCTAACCCTAACACTATCCTAGGGCTGATGCTAACCCTAACCCTAACACTAACACTATCTTAGGGCTGATGCTAACCCTAACCCGAACACTATCCTAGGGCTGATTCTAACCCTAACCCTAACCCTAACACTATCCTAGTGCTGATGCTAACCCTAACCCTAACACTATCCTAGGCCTGATGATAACCCTAACCCTAACCGTAACACTATCCAAGGGCTGATGCTAACCCTATCCCTAACACTATCCTAGGGCTGATGCTAACCCTAACCCTAACCCTAACACTATCCTAGAGCTGATGCTAACCCTAACCCTAACACTATCCTAGGCCTGATGATAACCCTAACCCTAACCCTAACACTATCCTAGGGCTGATGCTAACCCTAACCCTAACACTATCCTAGGGCTGATGCTAACACTAACCCTAACCCTAACACTATCCTACGGCTGATGCTAACCCTAACCCTAACCCTAACACTATCCTAGCGCTGATGCTAATCCTAACCCTAACACTATCCTAGGCCTGATGATAACCCTAACCCTAACACTAACACTCTCCTAGGGCTGATGCTAACCGTAACCCTAACCCTAACACTATCCTAAGGCTGATGCTAACCCTAAACATAACCCTAACACTATCCTAGTTCTGATGCTAACCCTAACCCTAACACTATCCTAAGGCTGATGCTAATCCTAACCCTAACACTAAAACCGTCCTAGCGCTGATGCTAACCCTAACCATAACCCTAACACTATCCTAAGGCTGATGCTAACCCTTACCCTAAAACTATCCTAGGGCTGATGCTAACCCTAACCCTAACACTAACACTATCCTAGGCCTGATGTTAACCCTAACCCTATCCTAACACTATCCTAGGGCTGATGTTAACCCTAACCCTAACCCTAACACTATCCTTGGTCTGATGCAAACCCTAACACTAACACTATCCTAGGGCTGATGCTAACCCCAACCCTTACCCTAACACTATCCTAGCGCTGATGCTAATCCTAACCCTAACAATATCCTAGGCCTGATGCTAACCCTAACCCTAACCCCAACACTATCCTAGGGCTGATGCTAACCGTAACCCTAACCTTAACACTATCCTAGGGCTGATGCTAATCCTAACCCTAACACTATCCTAGGGATGATGCTAACCCTAACCCTAACCCTAACACTATCCTAAGGCTGATGATAACCCTAACCCTAACCCTAAAACTGTCCTAACGCTGATGTTAACCCTAACCCTAACACTAACACTATCCTAGTTCTGATGCTAACCCTAACCCTAACACTATCCTAGGGCTGATGCTAACCCTAAAACTAACCCTTACACTATCCTAGGGCTGATGCTATCCCTAACACTAACACTATCCTAGGGCTGATGCTAACCCTAACCCTAACCCTAACACTATGATAGGACTGATGCTAACCATAACCCTAGCACTATCCTACGGCTGATGCTAACCCTAACCCTAACTCAAACACTATCCTAGGGCTTATGCTAACCATAACCCTAACACTATCCTAGGTCTGATGCCAACACTAACTCTAACCCTAACACTCTCCTAGGGCTGATGCTAACCCTAAACCTCACACTATCCTAGGGCTGATGCTAACCCTAACCCTAACCCTAACATTATCCAAGGGCTGATGCTAACCCTAACCCTAACACTATCCTAGGGCTGATGCTAACCATAACCCTAACCCTAACACAATCCTAGGGATGATGCTAACCCTAACTCTAACACTAACACTATCCTAGGGCTGATGCTAACCCTAACCCTAACCCTAACACTATCTTAGGGCTGATGCTAACCCTAACACTAACCCATACACTATCATAGGGCTGATGCTAATCATAACCCTAACACTATCCTAGGTGTGATGCTAACACTAACCCTAACCCTAACACTATCCTAGGGCTGATGCTAACCCTAACCCTAACATTATCCTAGGGCTGATGCTAACCCTAACCCTAACACTATCCTAGGGCTAATGCTAACCCTAACCCTAAACCTAACACTATCCTAGGGCTGATGCTAAACCTAACCCTAACCCTAACACTATCCTAGGGCTGATGCTAACCCTAACCCTAACACTATCCTAGGGCTGATGCGAACCCTAACCCTAACCCTAAAACTGTCCTAGGTCTGATGCTAACCGTCAACCTAACACTATCCTAGGTCTCATGGTAACACTAACCCTAGCCCTAACACTATCCTAGGGCTGATGCTAACCCTAACCCTAACACTATCCTAGGGCTGATGCTAACCCTAACCCTAACCCAACATTGTCCTAGGGCTGAGGTTAACCCTAACCCTAACACTATCCTAGGGCTGATGCTAACCCTAACCCTAACCCTAACACTATCCTAGGGCTGATGCTAACCCTAACCCTAACCCTATCACTAACCTAAGGCTGATGCTAACCCTAACCCTAACACTATCCTAGGCCTGATGCTAACCCTAACCCTAACCCCCACACTATCCTAGGGCTGATGCTAACTCTAACCCTAACACTATCCTAAGGCTGATGCTAACCCTAACCCTAACACTATCCTAGGGCTGATGCTAACGCTAACCCTAACCCTAACACTATCCTAGGGCTGATGTTAACTCTAACCCTAACACTATCCTATGGCTGATGCTAACCCTAACCCTACCCCTAACACTATAATAGGGCTGATGATAACCCTAACCCTAACACTAACACTATCCTAGGGCTGATACTAAACCTAACCCTAACACTATCCTAGGCCTGATGATAACCCTAACCCTATCCTAACATTATCCTATGGCTGATGCTAACCCTAACTCTAACCCTAACACTATCGTTGGTCTGATGCAAACCCTAACACTAACACTATCCTAGGGCTGAGACTAATCCTAACCCTTACCCTAACACTATCCTAGGGCTGATGGTAACCGTAACCCTAACCTTAACACTATCCTAGCGCTGATGCTAATCCTAACCCTAACACTATCCCAGGCCTGATGCTAACCCAAACCCTAACCCTAACACTATCCTAGGGCTGATGCTAACCGTAACCCTAACCTTAACACTATCCTAGGGCTGATGCTAACCCTAACCCTAGCACTATCCTAGGGCTGATGCTAACCCTAAACCTAACTCAAACACTATCCTAGGGCTTATGCTAACCATAACCCTAACACTATCCTAGGTCTGATGCTAACACTAACCCTAACCCTAACACTATCCTAGGGCTGATGCTAACCCTAACCCTAACACTATCCTAGGGCTGATGCTAACCCTAACCCTAACAGTAACACTATCGAAGGGCTGATGCTAACCCTAACCCTAACACTATCCTAGGGCTGATGCAAACCGTAACCCTAACCCTAACACTATCCTAGGGCTGATGCTAACCCGAACCCTAACCCTAACACTATCCTAGGGCTGATGCTAACCCTAACCCTAACCCTAACACTATCCTAGGGCTGATGCTATCCCTAACCCTAACCCAAACACTATCCTAGGGCTGATGCTAATCATAACCCTAACACTATCCTAGGCCTGATGCTAACATTAACACTAACCCTAACACTATCCTAGGTCTGATGCTAACCCTAACCGAACCCTAACACTATAATAGGGCTGATGCTAAACCTAACACTAACCCTAACACTATCCTAGGGCTGATGCTAACCCTAACCCTAACACTATCCTAGGGCTGATGCGAACCCTAACCCTAACCCTAAAACTGTCCTAGGTCTGATGCTAACCCTAACCCTAACACTATCCTAGGGCTGATGCTAACCCTAACCCTAACCCAAACACTATCCTAGGGCTGATGATAACCATGAACCTAACACTATCCTAGGTCTCATGCTAACACTAACCCTAGCCCTAACACTATCCTAGGGCTGATGCTAACCCGAACCCTAACCCTAACACTATCCTAGGGCTGATGCTAACCCTAACCCTAACCCTAACACTATCCTAGGGCTGATGCTATCCCTAACCCTAACCCAAACACTATCCTAGGGCTGATGCTAATCATAACCCTAACACTATCCTAGGCCTGATGCTAACATTAACACTAACCCTAACACTATCCTAGGTCTGATGCTAACCCTAACCGAACCCTAACACTATAATAGGGCTGATGCTAAACCTAACACTAACCCTAACACTATCCTAGGGCTGATGCTAACCCTAACCCTAACACTATCCTAGGGCTGATGCGAACCCTAACCCTAACCCTAAAACTGTCCTAGGTCTGATGCTAACCCTAACCCTAACACTATCCTAGGGCTGATGCTAACCCTAACCCTAACCCAAACACTATCCTAGGGCTGATGATAACCATGAACCTAACACTATCCTAGGTCTCATGCTAACACTAACCCTAGCCCTAACACTATCCTAGGGCTGATGCTAACCCTAACCCTAACACTATCCTAGGGCTGATGCTAACCCTAACCCTAACACTATCCTAGGCCTGATGCTAACCCTAAACCTAGCACTATCCTAGGGCTGATGCTAACCCTAACCCTAACTCAATCACTATCCTAGGGGTTATGCTAACCATAACCCTATCACTATCCTCGGTCTGATGTTAACACTAACCCTAACCCTAACACTATCCTAGGGGTGATGCTAACCCTAAACCTAACACTATCCTAGGGCTGATGCTAACCGTAACCCCAACACTATCCAAGGGCTGATGCTAACCGTAACCCTAACCCTAACACTATCCTAGGGCTGATGCTAACCCTAACCCTAACCCTAACACTATCCTAAGGCTGATGCTAACCCTAACCCTAACCCTAACACTATCCTAGGGCTGATGCTAACCCTAACCCTAACCCTAACACTATCCTAGGGCTGATGCTAACCCTAACCCTAACCCTAACACTATCCTAGCGCTGATGCTAACCCTAACCCTAACCCTAAAACTGTCCTAGCGCTGATGCTAACCCTTATCATAACCCTAACTCTATCCTAGTTCTGATGCTAACCCTAACCCTAACACTGTCCTAAGGCTGATGCTAACCCTTACCCTAAAACTATCCTAGGGCTGATGCTAAACCTAACCCTAACACTAACACTATCCTAAGGCTGCTGCTAACCCTAACACTATCCTAGGCCTGATGCTAACCCTAACCCTAACCCTAACACTATCCTAGTTCTGATGCTAACCCTAACCCTAACACTATCCTAGGGCTGATGCTAACCCTAAAACTAACCCTAACACTATCCTAGGGCTGATGCTATCCCTAACACTAACACTATCCTAGGGCTGATGCTAACCCTAACCCTAACCCTAACACTATCATAGGACTGATGCTAACCATAACCCTAACACTATCCTAGGGCTGATGATAACCCTAACCCTAACACTAACACTGTCCTAGGGCTGATGCTAACCCTAAACCTAACACTATCCTAGGCCTGATGCTAACCCTAACCCTAGCACTATCCTAGGGCTGATGCTAACCCTAACCCTAACTCAAACACTATCCTAGGGCTTATTCTAACCATAACCCTACCACTATCCTAGGGCTGATGCTAAGCCTAACCCTAACCCTGACACTATCCTATGGCTGATGCTAACCCTAACCCTAACCCTAACACTATCCTAGGGCTGATGCTAAACCTAACCCTAACCCAAACACTATCCTAGGGCTGAAGCTAATCATAACCCTAACACTATCCCAGGTCTGATGCTAACACTAACCCTAACACTAACACTATCCTAGTGCTGATGCTAACCCTAACACTAACACTATCCTAGGGCTGATGCTAAACCTAACCCTAACCCTAAAACTATCCTAGGGCTGATGCTAACCTTAACCCTAACACTATACTAGGGCTGATGCTAACCCTAACCCTAGCACTATCCTAGGGCTGATGCTAACCCTAACCCTAACTCAAACACTATCTTAGGGCTTATGCTAACCATAACCCTAACACTATCCTAGGGCTGATGCTAAGCCTAACCCTAACCCTGACACTATCCTAGGGCTGATGCTAACCCCAACCCTAACCCTAACACTATCCTAGGGCTGATGCTAAACCTAACCCTAACCCAAACACTATCCTAGGGCTGAAGCTAATCATAACAATAACACTATCCCAGGTCTGATGCTAACACTAACCCTAACCCTAACACTATCCTAGGGCTGATGCTAACCCTAACACTAACACTATCCTAGGGCTGATGCTAAACCTAACCCTAACCCTAAAACTATCCTAGGGCTGATGCTAACCCTAACCCTAACACTATCCTAGGGCTGATGCTAACCCTAACCCTAACACTATACTAGGGCTGATGCTAACCGTAACCCTAAACCTAACACTATCCTAGGGATGATGCTAACCCTAACTCTAACCCTAACACTATCCTAGGGCTGATGCTAACCCTAACCATAACCCTAACACTATCCTAGGGCTGATGCTAACCCTAACCCTAACCCAAACACTATCCTAGGGCTGATGCTAACCCTAACCCTAACACTAACACTATCCTAGGTCTGATGCTAACACTAACCCTAACCCTAACACTATCCTAGGGCTGATGCTAACCCTACCCCTAACACTATCCTAGGGCTGATGCTAACCCTAACCCTAACACTGTCCTAGGGCTAATGCTAACCCTAACCCTAAACCTAACACTATCCTAGGGCTGATGCTAAACCTAACCCTAACCCTAACACTATCCTAGGGCTGATGCTAACCCTAACCCTAACACTATCCTAGGGCTGATGCGAACCCTAACCCTAACCCTAAAACTGTCCTAGGTCTGATGCTAACCCTAACCCTAACACTATCCTAGGCCTGATGATAACCCTAACCCTATCCTAACATTATCCTAGGGCTGATGCTAACCCTAACCCTAACCCTAACACTATCCTTGGGCTGATGCAAACCCTAACACTAACACTATCCTAGGGCTGAGACTAACCCTAACCCTTACCCTAACACTATCCTAGGGCTGATGCTAACCGTAACCCTAACCTTAACACTATCCTAGGGCTGATGCTAACCCTAACCCTAACCCTAACACTATCCTAGCGCTGATGCTAATCCTAACCCTAACACTATCCCAGGCCTAATGCTAACCCAAACCCTAACCCTAACACTATCCAAGGGCTGATGCTAACCCTAACCCTAACACTATCCTAGGGCTGATGCTAACCCTAACCCTAACCCTAACACTATCCTAGGGCTGATGCTAACCCTAACCCTAACCCTAAAACTGTCCTAGCGCTGATGCTAACCCTTATCATAACCCTAACACTATCCTAGTTCTGATGCTAACCCTAACCCTAACACTGTCCTAAGGCTGATGCTAACCCTTACCCTAAAACTGTCCTAGGGCTGATGCTAACCCTAACCCTAACACTAACACTATCCTAAGGCTGCTGCTAACCCTAACACTATCCTAGGCCTGATGCTAACCCTAACCCTAACCCTAACACTATCCTAGTTCTGATGCTAACCCTAACCCTAACACTATCCTAGGGCTGATGCTAACCCTAAAACTAACCCTAACACTATCCTAGGGCTGATGCTATCCCTAACACTAACACTATCCTAGGGCTGATGCTAACCCTAACCCTAACCCTAACACTATCATAGGACTGATGCTAACCATAACCCTAACACTATCCTAGGGCTGATGATAACCCTAACCCTAACACTAACACTATCCTAGGGCTGATGCTAACCCTAAACCTAACACTATCCTAGGCCTGATGCTAACCCTAACCCTAGCACTATCCTAGGGCTGATGCTAACCCTAACCCTAACTCAAACACTATCCTAGGGCTTATTCTAACCATAACCCTACCACTATCCTAGGGCTGATGCTAAGCCTAACCCTAACCCTGACACTATCCTAGGGCTGATGCTAACCCTAACCCTAACCCTAACACTATCCTAGGGCTGATGCTAAACCTAACCCTAACCCAAACACTATCCTAGGGCTGAAGCTAATCATAACCCTAACACTATCCCAGGTCTGATGCTAACACTAACCCTAACACTAACACTATCCTAGGGCTGATGCTAACCCTAACACTAACACTATCCTAGGGCTGATGCTAAACCTAACCCTAACCCTAAAACTATCCTAGGGCTGATGCTAACCCTAACCCTAACACTATACTAGGGCTGATGCTAACCCTAACCCTAGCACTATCCTAGGGCTGATGCTAACCCTAACCCTAACTCAAACACTATCTTAGGGCTTATGCTAACCATAACCCTAACACTATCCTAGGGCTGATGCTAAGCCTAACCCTAACCCTGACACTATCCTAGGGCTGATGCTAACCCCAACCCTAACCCTAACACTATCCTAGGGCTGATGCTAAACCTAACCCTAACCCAAACACTATCCTAGGGCTGAAGCTAATCATAACAATAACACTCTCCCAGGTCTGATGCTAACACTAACCCTAACCCTAACACTATCCTAGGGCTGATGCTAACCCTAACACTAACACTATCCTAGGGCTGATGCTAAACCTAACCCTAACCCTAAAACTATCCTAGGGCTGATGCTAACCCTAACCCTAACACTATCCTAGGGCTGATGCTAACCCTAACCCTAACACTATCCTAGGGCTGATGCTAACCGTAACCCTAAACCTAACACTATCGTAGGGATGATGCTAACCCTAACTCTAACCCTAACACTATCCTAGGGCTGATGCTAACCCTAACCATAACCCTAACACTATCCTAGGGCTGATGCTAACCCTAATCCTAACCCAAACACTATCCTAGGGCTGATGCTAACCCTAACCCTAACACTAACACTATCCTAGGTCTGATGCTAATACTAACCCTAACCCTAACACTATCCTAGGGCTGATGCTAACCCTACCCCTAACACTATCCTAGGGCTGATGCTAACCCTAACCCTAACACTATCCTAGGGCTAATGCTAACCCTAACCCTAAACCTAACACTATCCTAGGGCTGATGCTAAACCTAACCCTAACCCTAACACTATCCTAGGGCTGATGCTAACCCTAACCCTAACACTATCCTAGGGCTGATGCGAACCCTAACCCTAACCCTAAAACTGTCCTAGGTCTGATGCTAACCCTAACCCTAACACTATCCTAGGCCTGATGATAACCCTAACCCTATCCTAACATTATCCTAGGGCTGATGCTAACCCTAACCCTAACCCTAACACTATCCTTGGGCTGATGCAAACCCTAACACTAACACTATCCTAGGGCTGAGACTAACCCTAACCCTTACCCTAACACTATCATAGGGCTGATGCTAACCTTAACCCTAACCTTAACACTATCCTAGGGCTGATGCTAACCCTAACCCTAACCCTAACACTATCCTAGCGCTGATGCTAATCCTAACCCTAACACTATCCCAGGCCTAATGCTAACCCAAACCCTAACCCTAACACTATCCAAGGGCTGATGCTAACCGTAACCCTAACACTATCCTAGGGCTGATGCTAACCGTAACCCTAACACTAACACTATCCTAGGGTTGATGCTAACCCTAACCCTAACCCTAAACTGTCCTAGCGCTGATGCTAACCCTTACCATAACCCTAACACTATCCTAGTTCTGATGCTAACCCTAACCCTAACACTATCATAAGGCTGATGCTAACCCTTACCCTAAAACTATCCTAGGGCTGATGCTAACCGTAACGCTAACACTAACACTATCCTAAAGCTGCTGCTAACCCTAACACTATCCTAGGCCTGATGCTAACCCTGACCCTAACCCTATCACTATCCTAGTTCTGATGCTAACCCTAACCCTAACACTATCCTAGGGCTGATGCTAACCCTAAAACTAACCGTAACACTATCCTTGGGCTGATGCTATCCCTAACACTAACACTATCCTAGGGCTGATGCTAACCCTAACCCTAACCCTAACACTATCATAGGACTGATGCTAACCATAACCCTAACACTATCCTAGGGCTGATGCTAACCCTAACCCTAACCCTAACACTATCCTAGGGCTGATGCTAACCCTAAACCTAACACTATCCTAGGCCTGATGCTAACCCTAACCCTAGCACTATCCTAGGGCTGATGCTAACCCTAACCCTAACACAAACACTATCCTAGGGCTTATGCGAACCCTAACCCTAACACTATCCTAGGGCTGATGCTAACCCTAACCCTAACCCTAACACTATCCTAGGGCTGATGCTAACCCTAACCCTAACCCTAACACTATCCTAGGGCTGATGCTAAACCTAACCCTAACCCAAACACTATCCTAGGGCTGAAGCTAATCATAACCCTAACACTATCCCAGGTCTGATGATAACACTAACCCTAACCCTAACACTATCCTAGGGCTGATGCTAACCCTAAACCTAACACTATCCTAGGCCTGATGCTAACGCTAACCCTAGCACTATCCTAGGGCTGATGCTAACCCTAACCCTAACTCAAACACTATCCTAGGGCTTATGCTAACCATAACCCTAACACTATGCTAGGTCTGATGCTAACACTAACTCTAACCCTAACACTCTCCTAGGGCTGATGCTAGCCCTAAACCTAACACTATCCTAGGGATGATGCTAACCCTAACCCTAACCCTAACACTATCCAAGGGCTGATGCTAACCCTAACCCTAACACTATCCCAGGGCTGATGCTAACCGTAACCCTAACCCTAACACTATCCTAGGGATGATGCTAACCCTAACTCTAACCCTAACACTATCCTAGGGCTGATGCTAACCCTAACCCTAACCCTAACACTATCCTAGGGCTGATGCTAACCCCAACCCTAACCCTAACACTATCCTAGGGCTGATGCTAACCCTAACCCTAACCCTAAAACTGTCCTAGCGCTGATGCTAACCCTTACCATAACCCTAACACTATCCTAGTTCTGATGTTAACCCTAACCCTAACACTGTCCTAAGGCTGATGCTAACCCTTACCCTAAAACTATCCTAGGGCTGATGCTAACCCTAACCCTAACACTAACACTATCCTAAGGCTGCTGCTAACCCTAACACTATCCTAGGCCTGATGCTAACCCTAACCCTAACCCTAACACTATCCTAGTTCTGATGCTAACCCTAACCCTAACACTATCCTAGGGCTGATGCTAACCCTAAAACTAACCCTAACACTATCCTAGGGCTGATGCTATCCCTAACACTAACACTATCCTAGGGCTGATGCTAACCCTAACCCTAGCCCTAACACTATCATAGGACTGATGCTAACCATAACCCTAACACTATCCTAGGGCTGATGATAACCCTAACCCTAACACTAACACTATCCTAGGGCTTGTGCTAACCCTAAACCTAACACTATCCTAGGCCTGATGCTAACCCTAACCCTAGCACTATCCTAGGGCTGATGCTAACCCTAACCCTAACTCAAACACTATCCTAGGGCTTATGCTAACCATAACCCTAACACTAACCTAGGGCTGATGCTAAGCCTAACCCTAACCCTGACACTATCCTAGGGCTGATGCTAACCTTCACCCTAACCCTAACACTATCCTGGGGCTGATGCTAAACCTAACCCTAACCCAAACACTATCCTAGGGCTGAAGCTAATCATAACCCTAACACTATCCCAGGTCTGATGCTAACACTAACCCTAACACTAACACTATCCTAGGGCTGATGCTAACCCTAACACTAACACTATCCTAGGGCTGATGCTAAACCTAACCCTAACCATAAAACTATCCTAGGGCTGATGCTAACCCTAACCCTAACACTATCCTAGGGCTGATGCTAACCCTAACCCTAGCACTATCCTAGGACTGATGCTAACCCTAACCCTAACTCAAACACTATCCTAGGGCTTATGCTAACCATAACCCTAACACTATCCTAGGGCTGATGCTAAGCCTAACCCTAACCCTGACACTATCCTAGGGCTGATGCTAACCCTAACCCTAACCCTAACACTATCCTAGGGCTGATGCTAAACCTAACCCTAACCCAAACACTATCCTAGGGCTGAAGCTAATCATAACCCTAACACTATCCCAGGTCTGATGCTAACACTAACCCTAACCCTAACACTATCCTAGGGCTGATGCTAACCCTAACACTAACACTATCCTAGGGCTGATGCTAAACCTAACCCTAACCCTAAAACTATCCTAGGGCTGATGCTAACCCTAACCCTAACACTGTCCTAGGGCTGATGCTAACCCTAACCCTAACACTATCCTAGGGCTGATGCTAACCGTAACCCTAACCCTAACACTATCCTAGGGATGATGCTAACCCTAACTCTAACCCTAACACTATCATAGGGCTGATGCTAACCCTAACCATAACCCTAACACTATCCTAGGGCTGATGCTAACCCTAACCCTAACCCAAACACTATCCTAGGGCTGATGCTAATCATAACCCTAACACTATCCTAGGTCTGATGCTAACACTAACACTAACCCTAACACTATCCTAGGGCTGATGCTAACCCTAACACTAACACTATCCTAGGTCTGATGCTAACACTAACCCTAACCCTAACACTATCCTAGGGCTGATGCTAACCCTACCCCTAACACTATCCTAGGGCTGATGCTAACCCTAACCCTAACACTATCCTAGGGCTAATGCTAACCCTAACCCTAAACCTAACACTATCCTAGGGCTGATGTTAAACCTAACCCTAACCCTAACACTATCCTAGGGCTGATGCTAACCCTAACCCTAACACTATCCTAGGGCTGATGCGAACCCTAACCCTAACCCTAAAACTGTCCTAGGTCTGATGCTAACCCTAAATCTAACACTATCCTAGGACTGATGATAACCCTAACCCTATCCTAACACTATCCTAGGGCTGATGCTAACCCTAACCCTAACCCTAACACTATCCTTGGTCTGATGCAAACCCTAACACTAACACTATCCTAGGGCTGAGACTAACCCTAACCCTTACCCTAACTCTATCCTAGGGCTGATGCTAACCGTAACCCTAACCTTAACACTATCCTAGGCCTGATGCTAACCCTAACCCTAACCCTAACACTATCCTAGCGCTGATGCTAATCCTAACCCTAACACTATCCCACGCCTGATGCTAACCCAAACCCTAACCCTAACACTATCCAAGGGCTGATGCTAACCGTAACCCTAACACTATCCTAGGGCTGATGCTAACCGTAACCCTAACCCTAACACTATCCTAGGGTTGATGCTAACCCTAACCCTAACCCTAAAACTGTCCTAGCGCTGATGCTAACCCTTACCATAACCCTAACACTATCCTAGTTCTGATGCTAACCCTCACCCTAACACTATCCTAAGGCTGATGCTAACCCTTACCCTAAAACTATCCTAGGGCTGATGCTAACCGTAACCCTAACACTAACACTATCCTAAGGCTGCTGCTAACCCTAACACTATCCTAGGCTTGATGCTAACCCTAACCCTAACCCTAACAGTATCCTAGGGCTGATGCTAACCCTAAACCTAACACTATCCTAGGCCTGATGCTAACCCTAACCCTAGTACTATCCTAGGGCTGATGCTAACCCTAACCCTAACTCAAACACTATCTTAGGGCTTATGCTAACCCTAACCCTAACACTATCCTAGGGCTGATGCTAACCCTAACCCTAAACCTAACACTATCCTAGGGCTGATGCTAACCCTAACCCTAACCCTAACACTATCCTAGGGCTGATGCTAAACCTAACCCTAACCCAAACACTATCCTAGGGCTGAAACTAATCATAACGCTAACACTATCCCAGGTCTGATGATAACACTAACCCTAACCCTAACACTATCCTAGGGCTGATGCTAACCCTAACACTAACACTATCCTAGGGCTAATGCTAAACCTAACCCTAACCCTAACACTATCCTAGTGCTGATGCTAACCCTAACCCTAACACTATCCTAGGGCTGATGCTAACCCTAAACCTAACACTATCCTAGGCCTGATGCTAACGCTAACCCTAGCACTATCCTAGGGCTGATGCTAACCCTAACCCTAACTCAAACACTATCCTAGGGCTTATGGTAACCATAACCCTAACACTATCCTAGGTCTGATGCTAACACTAACTCTAACCCTAACACTCTCCTAGGGCTGATGCTAACCCTAAACCTAACACTATCCTAGGGCTGAGGCTAACCCTAACCCTAACCCTAACACTATCCAAGGGCTGATGCTAACCCTAACCCTAACACTATCCCAGGGCTGATGCTAACCGTAATCCTAACCCTAACACTATCCTAGGGATGATGCTAACCCTAACTCTAACCCTAACACTATCCTAGGGCTGATGCTAACCCTAACCCTAACCCTAACACTATCCTAGGGCTGATGCTAACCCTAACCCTAACCCATACACTATCCTAGGGCTGATGCTAATCATAACCCTAACACTATCCTAGGTGTGATGCTAACAGTAACCCTAACCTAACACTATCCTAGGGCTGATGCTAACCCTAACCCTAACATTATCCTAGGGCTGATGCTAACCCTAACCCTAACACTATCCTAGGGCTAATGCTAACCCTAACCCTAAACCTAACACTATCCTAGGGCTGATGCTAAACCTAAACCTAACCCTAACACTATCCTAGGGCTAATGCTAACCCTAACCCTAACACTATCCTAGGGCTGATGCTAACCCTAACCTTAACCCTAAAACTGTCCTAGGTCTGAAGCTAACCATCAACCTAACACTATCCTAGGTCTCATGGTAACACTAACCCTAGCCCTAACACTATCCTAGGGCTGATGCTAACCCCAACCCTAACCCAACATTGTCCTAGGGCTGAGGTTAACCCTAACCCTATCACTATCCTACGGCTGATGCTAACCCTAACCCTAACCCTAACACTATCCTAGGGCTGATGCTAACCCTAACCCTAACCCTATCACTATCCTAAGGCTGATGCTAACCCTAACCCTAACACTACCCTAGGCCTGATGCTAAACCTAACCCTAACCCTAACACTATCCTAGGGCTGATGCTAACCCTAACCCTATCACTATCCTAAGGCTGATGCTAACCCTAACACTAACACTATCCTAGGGCTGATGCTAACCCTAACCCTAACCCTAACACTATCCTAGGGCTGATGTTAACTCTAACCCTAACACTATCCTATGGCTGATGCTAACCCTAACCCTACCCCTAACCCTAACCTACGGCTGATGCTAACCCTAACCCTAACACTAACACTATCCTAGGGCTGATGCTAACCCTAACCCTAACACTATCCTAGGGCTGATGCTAACCCTAACCCTAACCCTAACACTATCCTAGGGCTGATGCTAAACCTAACCCTAACACTATCCTAGGCCTGATGATAACCCTAACCCTATCCTAACACTATCCTAGGGCTGATGCTAACCGTAACCCTAAGCTTAACACTATCCTAGGGCTGATGCTAACCCTAACCCTAGCACTATCCTAGGGCTGATGCTAACCCTAAACCTAACTCAAACACTACCCTAGGGCTTATGCTAACCATAACCCTAACACTATCCTAGGTCTGATGCTAACACTAACCCTAACCCTAACACTATCCTAGGGCTGATGCTAACCCTAACCCTAACACTATCCTAGGGCTGATGCTAACCCTAACAGTAACAGTAACACTATCGAAGGGCTGATGCTAACCCTAACCCTAACACTATCCTAGGGCTGATGCTAACCGTAACCCTAACCCAAACACTATCATAGGGCTGATGCTAATCATAACCCTAACACTATCCTAGGCCTGATGCTAACATTAACCCTAACCCTAACACTATCCTAGGGCTGATGCTAACCCTAACCGAACCCTAACACTATAATAGGGCTGATGCTAAACCTAACCCTAACCCCAACACTATCCTAGGGCTGATGCTAACCCTAAACCTAACACTATCCTAGGGCTGATGCGAACCCTAACCCTAACCCTAAAACTGTCCTAGGTCTGATGCTAACCTAACCCTAACACTATCCTAGGGCTGATGCTAACCCTAACCCTAACCCAAACACTATCCTAGGGCTGATGCTAACCATGAACTTAACACTATCCTAGGTCTCATGCTAACACTAACCCTAGCCCTAACACTATCCTAGGGCTGATGCTAACCCTAACCCTAACACTATCCTAGGGCTGATGCTAACCCTAACCCTAACACTATCCTAGGCCTGATGCTAACCCTAACCCTAGCACTATCCTAGGGCTGATGCTAACCCTAACCCTAACTCAAACACTATCCTAGGGCTTATGCTAACCATATCCCTAACACTATCCTAGGTCTGATGCTAACACTAACCCTAACCCTAACACTATCCTACAAGTGATGCTAACCCTAAACCTAACACTATCCTAGGGCTGATGCTAACCGTATCCCTAACACTATCCTAGGGCTGATGCTAACCGTAACCCTAACCCTAACACTATCCTAGGGCTGATGCTAACCCTAACCCTAACCCTAACACTATCCTAGGGCTGATGCTAACCCTAACCCTAACCCTAACACTATCCTAGGGCTGATGCTAACCCTAACCCTAACCCTAACACTATCCTAGGGCTGATGCTAACCCTAACCCTAACCCTAACACTATCCTAGGGCTGATGCTAACCCTAACTCTAACCCTAACACTATCGTTGGTCTGATGCAAATCCTAACACTAACACTATCCCAGGGCTGAGACTAACCCTAACCCTTACCCTAACACTATCCTAGGGCTGATGGTAACCGTAACCCTAACCTTAACACTATCCTAGGGCTGATGCTAACCCTAACCCTAACCCTAACACTATCCTAGCGCTGATGCTAATCCTAACCCTAACACTATCCCAGGCCCAATGTTAACCCAAACCCTAACCCTAACACTATCCTAGGGCTGATGCTAACCGTAACCCTAACCTTAACACTATCCTAGGGCTGATGCTAATCCTAACCCTAGCACTATCCTAGGGCTGATGCTAACCCTAAACCTAACTCAAACACTATCCTAGGGCTTATGCTAACCATAACCCTAACACTATCCTAGGTCTGATGCTAACACTAACCCTAACCCTAACACTATCCTAGGGCTAATGCTAACCCTAACCCTAACACTATCCTAGGGCTGGTGCTAACCCTAACCCTAACAGTAACACTATCGAAGGGCTGATTCTAACCCTAACCCTAACACTATCCTAGGGCTGATGCTAACCGTAACCCTAACCCTAACACTATCCTAGGGCTGATGCTAACCCTAACCCTAACCCTAACACTATCCTAGGGCTGATGCTAACCCTAACCCTAACCCTAACACTATCCTATGGCTGATGCTATCCCTAACCCTAACCCAAACACTATCCTTGGGCTGATGCTAATCATAACCCTAACACTATCCTAGGCCTGATGCTAACATTAACCCTAACCCTAACACTATCCTAGGGCTGATGCTAACACAAACCGAACCCTAACACTATAATAGGGCTGATGCTAAACCTAACCCTAACCCTAACACTATCCTAGGGCTGATGCTAACCCTAACCCTAACACTATCCTAGGGCTGATGCGAACCCTAACCCTGACCCTAAAACTGTCCTAGGTCTGATGCTAACCCTAGCCCTAACACTATCCTAGGGCTGATGCTAACCCTAACCCTAACACTATCCTAGGGCTGATGCTAACCCTATCCCTAACACTATCCTAGGCTTGATGCTAGCCCTAACCCTAGCACTATCCTAGGGCTGATGCTAACCCTAACCCTAACTCAAACACTATCCTAGGGCTTATGCTAACCATAACCCTAACACTATCCTAGGTCTGATGCTAACACTAACCCTAACCCTAACACTATCCTAGGGGTGATGCTAACCCTAAACCTGACACTATCCTAGGGCTGATGCTAACCGTAACCCTAACACTATCCTAGGGCTGATGCTAACCGTAACCCTAACCCTAACACTATCCTAGGGCTGATGCTAACCCTAACCCTAACCCTAACACTATCCTAGGGCTGATGCTAACCCTAACCCTAACCCTAACACTATCCTAGGGCTGATGCTAACCCTAACCCTAACCCTAAAACTGTCCTAGCGCTGATGCTAACCCTTACCATAACCCTAACACTATCCTAGTTCTGATGCTAACCCTAACCCTAACACTATCCTAAGGCTGATGCTAACCCTTACCCTAAAACTATCCTAGGGCTGATGCTAACCCTAACCCTAACACTAACACTATCCTAAGGCTGCTGCTAACCCTAACACTATCCTAGGCCTGATGCTATCCCTAACCCTAACCCTAACACTATCCTAGTTCTGATGCTAACCCTAACCCTAACACTATCCTAGGGCTGATGCTAACCCTAAAACTAACCCTAACACTATCCTAGGGCTGATGCTATCCCTAACACTAACACTATCCTAGGGCTGATGCTAACCCTAAAACTAACCCTAACACTATCCTAGGGCTGATGCTATCCCTAACACTAACACTATCCTAGGGCTGATGCTAACCCTAACCCTAACCCTAACACTATCATAGGACTGATGCTAACCATAACCCTAACACTATCCTAGGGCTGATGCTAACCCTAACCCTAACACTAACACTATCCTAGGGCTGATGCTAACCCTAAACCTAACACTATCCTAGGCCTGATGCCAACGCTACCCCTAGCACTATCCTAGGGCTGATGCTAACCCTAACCCTAACTCAAACACTATCCTAGGGCTTATGCTAACCATAACCCTAACACTATCCTAGGGCTGATGCTAAGCCTAACCCTAACCCTGACACTATCCTAGGGCTGATGCTAACCCTAACCCTAACCCTAACACTATCCTAGGGCTGATGCTAAACCTAACCCTAAACCAAACACTATCCTAGGGCTGAAGCTAATCATAACCCTAACACTATCCCAGGTCTGATGCTAACACTAACCCTAACCTTAACACTATCCTAGGGCTGATTCTAACCCTAACCCTAACCCTAACACTATCCTAGTGCTGATGCTAACCCTAACCCTTACACTATCCTAGGCCTGATGATAACCCTAACCCTAACCGTAACACTATCCAAGGGCTGATGCTAACCCTAACCCTAACACTATCCTAGGGCTCATGCTAACCCTAACCCTAACCCTAACACTATCCTAGAGCTGATGCTAACCCTAACCCTAACACTATCCTAGGCCTGATGATAACCCTAACCCTAACCCTAACACTATCCTAGGGCTGATGCTAACCCTAACCCTAACACTATCCTAGGGCTGATGCTAACCCTAACCCTAACCCTAACACTATCCTACGGCTGATGCTAACCCTAACCCTAACCCTAACACTATCCTAGCGCCGATGCTAATCCTAACCCTAACACTATCTTAGGCCTGATGATAACCCTAACCCTAACACTAACACTATCCTAGGGCTGATGCTAACCGTAACCCTAACCCTAACACTATCCTAAGGCTGATGCTAACCCTAACCATAACCCTAACACTATACTAGTTCTGATGCTAACCCTAACCCTAACACTATCCTAAGGCTGATGCTAATCCTAACCCTAACACTAAAACCGTCCTAGCGCTGATGCTAACCCTAACCATAACCCTAACACTATCCTAGTTCTCATGCTAACCCTAACCCTAACACTATCCTAAGGCTGATGCTAACCCTAACCCTAACACTATCCTAGGGTTTATGTTAACCCTAACCCTAACACTATCCTAGGGCTGATGCTAACCCTAACCCTACCACTATCCTGGGCCTGATGCTAACCCTAACCCTAACACTAACACTATCCTAGGCCTGATGTTAACCCTAACCCTATCCTAACACTATCCTAGGGCTGATGTTAACCCTAACCCTAACCCTAACACTATCCTTGGTCTGATGCAAACCCTAACACTAAGACTATCCTAGGGCTGATGCTAACCCCAACCCTTACCCTAACACTATCCTAGCGCTGATGCTAATCCTAACCCTAACAATATCCTAGGCCTGATGCTAACCCTAACCCTAACCCCAACACTATCCTAGGGCTGATGCTAACCGTAACCCTAACCTTAACACTATCCTAGGGCTGATGCTAATCCTAACCCTAACACTATCCTAGGGATGATGCTAACCCTAACCCTAACCCTAACACTATCCTAAGGCTGATGCTAACCCTAACCCTAACCCTAAAACTGTCCTAACGCTGATGTTAACCCTAACCCTAACACTAACACTATCCTAGTTCTGATGCTAACCCTAACCCTAACACTATCCTAGGGCTGATGCTAACCCTAAAACTAACCCTTACACTATCCTAGGGCTGATGCTATCCCTAACACTAACACTATCCTAGGGCTGATGATAACCCTAACCCTAACCCTAACACTATGATAGGACTGATGCTAACCATAACCCTAACACTATCCTAGGGCTGATGCTAACCCTAACCCTATCCTTAACACTATCCTAGGGCTGATGCTAACCCTAACCCTAACACTATCCTAGGGCTGATGCTAACCCTAACCCTAACCCTAACACTATCCTAGTGCTGATGCTAACCCTAACCCTAACACTATCCTAGGCCTGATGATAACCCTAACCCTAACCGCAACACTATCCAAGGGCTGATGCTAATTCTAACCCTAACACTATCCTAAGGCTGATGGTAAACCTAACCCTAACCCTAACACTATCCTAGAGCTGATGCTAACCCTAACCCTAACACTATCCTAGGCCTGATGATAACCCTAACCCTAACCCTAACACTATCCTAGGGCTGATGCTAACCCTAACCCTAACACTATCCTAGGGCTGATGCTAACCCTAACCCTAACCCTAACACTATCCTACGGCTGATGCTAACCCTAACCCTAACCCTAACCCTATCCTAGCGCTGATGTTATCCTAACCCTAACACTATCCTAGGCCTGATGATAACCCTAACCCTAACACTAACACTATCCTAGGGCTGATGCTAACCGTAACCAAAACCCTAACACTATCCTAAGGCTGATGCTAACCCTAACCATAACCCTCACACTATCCTAGTTCTGATGCTAACCCTAACCCTAACACTATCCTAAGGCTGATGCTAATCCTAACCCTAACCCTAAAACTGTCCTAGCGCTGATGCTAACCCTAACCATAACCCTAACGCTATCCTAGTTGTGATGCTAACCCTAACCCTAACACTATCCTAAGGCTGATGCTAACCCTTACCCTAAAACTATCCTAGGGCTGATGCTAACCATAACCCTAACACTAACACTATCCTAAGGCTGCAGCTAACCCTAACACTATCCTAGGCCTGATGCTAACCCTAACCCTAACCCTAACACCATCCTAGTTCTGATGCTAACCCTAACCCTAACACTATCCTAAGGCTGATGCTAATCCTAACCCTAACCCTAAAACTGTCCTAGCGCTGATGCTAACCCTAACCATAACCCTAACGCTATCCTAGTTCTGATGCTAACCCTAACCCTAACACTATCCTAGGGCTGATGCTAACCCTAACACTAACACTATCCTAGGACTAATGCTAAACCTAACCCTAACCCTAACACTATCCTAGTGCTGATGCTAACCCTAACCCGAACACTATCCTAGGGCTGATGCTAACCCTAAACCTAACACTATCCTAGGCCTGATGCTAACGCTAACCCTAGCACTATCCTAGGGCTGATGCTAACCCTAACCCTAACTCAAACACTATCCTAGGGCTTATGCTAACCATAACCCTAACACTATCCTAGGTCTGATGCTAACACTAACTCTAACCCTAACACTCTCCTAGGGCTGATGCTAACCCTAAACCTAACACTATCCTAGGGCTGATGCTAACCCTAACCCTAACCCTAACACTATCCAAGGGCTGATGCCAACCCTAACCCTAACACTATCCTAGGGCTGATGCTAACCGTAACCCTAACGCTAACAATATCCTAGGGATGATGCTAACCCTAACTCTAACCCTAACACTATCCTAGGGCTGATGCTAACCCTAACCCTAACCCTAACACTATCCTAGGGCTGATGCTAACCCTAACACTAACCCATACACTATCATAGGGCTGATGCTAATCATAACCCTAACACTATCCTAGGTGTGATGCTAACACTAACCCTAACCTTAACACTATCCTAGGGCTGATGCTAACCCTAACCCTAACATTATCCTAGGGCTGATGCTAACCCTAACCCTAACACTATCCTAGGGCTAATGCTAACCCTAACCCTAAACCTAACACTATCCTAGGGCTGATGCTAAACCTAACCCTAACCCTAACACTATCCTAGGGCTGATGCTAACCCTAACCCTAACACTATCCTAGGGCTGATGCGAACCCTAACCCTAACCCTAAAACTGTCCTAGGTCTGATGCTAACCATCAACCTAACACTATCCTAGGTCTCATGGTAACACTAACCCTAGCCCTAACACTATCCTAGGGCTGATGCTAACCCTAACCCTAACACTATCCTAGGGCTGATGCTAACCCTAACCCTAACCCAACATTGTCCTAGGGTTGAGGTTAACCCTAACCCTAACACTATCCTAGGGCTGATGCTAACCCTAACCCTAACCCTAACACTATCCTAGGGCTGATGCTAACCCTAACCCTAACTCAAACACTATCCTAGGGCTTATGCTAACCATAACCCTAACACTATCCTAGGGCTGATGCTAACCCTAACCCTAACCCTAACACTATCCTAGGGCTGATGCTAACCCTAACCCTAACCCTAACACTATCTTAGGTCTGCTGCTAAACCTAACCCTTACCCAAACACTATCCTAGGGCTGAAGCTAATCATAACCCTAACACTATCCCAGGTCTGATGATAACACTAACCCTAACCCTAACACAATCCTAGGGCTGATGCCAACCCTAACACTAACTCTATCCTAGGGCTGATGCTAAACCTAACCCTAACCCTAACACTATCCTAGCGCTGATGCTAACTCTAACCCTAACACTATCCTAGGGCTGATGCTAACCCTAACCCTAACTCAAACACTATCCTAGGGCTTATGGTAACCATAACCCTAACAATATCCTAGGTCTGATGCTAACACTAACTCTAAACCTAACACTATCCTAGGGCTGATGCTAACCCTAAACCTAACACTATCCTAGGGCTGATGCTAACCCTAACCCTAACCCTAACACTATCCAAGGGCTGATGCTAACCCTAACCCTAACACTATCCTAGGGCTGATGCTAACCGTAACCCTAACCCTAACACTATCCTAGGGATGATGCTAACCCTAACTCTGACCCTAACACTATCCTAGGGCTGATGCTAACCCTAACCCTAACCCTAACACTATCCTAGGGCTGATGCTAACCCTAACCCTAACCCAAACACTATCCTAGGGCTGATGCTAATCATAACCCTAACACTATCCTAGGTCTGATGCTAACACTAACCCTAACCCTAACACTATCCTAGGGCTGATGCTCACCCTAACCCTAACACTATCCTAGGGCTGATGCTAACCCTAACCCTAACACTATCCTAGGGCTAATGCTAACCCTAACCCTAAACCTAACACTATCCTAGGGCTGATGCTAAACCTAACCCTAACCCTAACACTATCCTAGGGCTGATGCTAACCCTAACCCTAACACTATCCTAGGGCTGATGCGAACCCTAACCCTAACCCTAAAACTGTCCTAGGTCTGATGCTAACTCTAACCCAAACACTATCCTAGGGCTGAATCTAATCATAACCCTAACACTATCCCAGGTCTGATGATAACACTAACCCTAACCCTAACACAATCCTAGGGCTGATGCTAACCCTAACACTAACTCTATCCTAGGGCTGATGCTAACCCTAACCCTAACCCTAACACTATCCAAGGGCTGATGCTAACCCTAACCCTAACACTATCCTAGGGCTGATGCTAACCGTAACCCTAACCCTAACACTATCCTAGGGATGATGCTAACCCTAACTCTGACCCTAACACTATCCTAGGGCTGATGCTAACCCTAACCCTAACCCTAACACTATCTTAGGGCTGATGCTAACCCTAACCCTAACCCAAACACTATCCTAGGGCTGATGCTAATCATAACCCTAACACTATCCTAGGTCTGATGCTAACACTAACCCTAACCCTAACACTATCCTAGGGCTGATGCTAACCCTAACCCTAACACTATCCTAGGGCTGATGCTAACCCTAACCCTAACACTATCCTAGGGCTAATGCTAACCCTAACCCTAAACCTAACACTATCCTAGGGCTGATACTAAACCTAACCCTAACCCTAACACTATCCTAGGGCTGATGCTAACCCTAACCCTAACACTATCCTAGGGCTGATGCGAACCCTAACCCTAACCCTAAAACTGTCCTAGGTCTGATGCTAACCCTAACCCTAACACTATCCTAGGGCTGATGCTAACCCTAACCCTAACCCAAACACTATCCTAGGGCTGATGCTAACCATGAACCTAACACTATCCTAGGTCTCATGCTAACACTAACCCTAGCCCTAACACTATCCTAGGGCTAATGCTAACCCTAACCCTAACACTATCCTAGGGCTGAGGCTAACCCTAACCCTAACCCAACATTTTCCTAGGGCTGAGGTTAACCCTAACCCTAACACTATCCTAGGGCTGATGCTAACCATAACCCTAACCCTAACACTATCCTAGGGCTGATGCTAACCGTAACCCTAACCCTATCACTATCCTAAGGCTGATGCTAACCCTAACCCTAACACTACCCTAGGCCTGATGCTAACCCTAACCCTAACCCTAACACTATCCTAGGGCTGATGCTAACCCTAACCCTAACACTATCCTAAGGCTGATGCTAACCCTAACCCTAACACTATCGTAGGGCTGATGCTAACCCTAACCCTAACCCTAACACTATCCTAGGGCTGATGTTAACTCTAACCCTAACACTATCCTAGGGCTGATGCTAACCCTAACCCTACCCCTAACACTATCCTAGGGCTGATGCTAACCCTAACCCTAACACTAACAGTATCCTAGGGCTGATGCTAACCCTAACCCTAACACTATCCTAGGGCTGATGCTAACCCTAACCCTAACCCTAACACTATCCCAGGACTGATGCTAACCCTAACCCTAACACTATCCTAGGCCTTATGATAACCCTAACCCTATCCTAACACTATCCTAGGGCTGATGCTAACCCTAACCCTAACCCTAACACTATCCTTGGTCTGATGCAAACCCTAACACTAACACTATCCTAGGGCTAATGCTAACCCTTACCCTTACCCTAACACTATCCTAGGGCTGATGCTAACCGTAACCCTAACCTTAACACTATCCTAGGGCTCATGCTAACCCTAACCCTAACATTAACACTATCCTAGCGATGATGCTAATCCTAACCCTACCACTATCCTAGGCCTGATGCTAACCCTAACCCTAACACCAACACTATCCTAGGGCTGATGCTAACCGTAACCCTAACCTTAACACTATCCTAGGGCTGATGCTAATCCTAACCCTAACACTATCCTAGGGATGATGCTAACCCTAACCCTAACCCTAACACTATCCTAAAGCTGATGCTAACCCTAACCCTAACCCTAACACTGTGCTATCGCTGATGCTAACCCTAACCCTAACACTAACACTATCCTAGTTCTGATGCTAACCCTAACCCTAACACTATCCTAGGGCTGATGCTAAACCTAAAACTAACCCTAACACTATCCTAGGGCTAATGCTATCCCTAACACTAACACTATCCTAGGGCTGATGCTAACCCTAACCCTAACCCAAACACTATGATAGGACTGATGCTAACCATAACCCTAACACTATCCTAGGGCTGATGCTAACCCTAACCCTATTCCTAACACTATCCTAGGGCTGATGCTAACCCTAACCCTAACACTATCCTAGGGCTGATGCTAACCCTAACCCTAACCCTAACACTATCCTAGGGCTGATGCTAACCCTAACCCTAACACTATCCTAGGCCTGATGCTAACCCTAACCCTAGCACTATCCTAGGGCTGATGCTAACCCTAACCCTAACTCAAACACTCTCCTAGGGCTTATGCTAACCATAACCTTAACACTATCCTAGGTCTGATGATAACACTAACCCTAACCCTAACACTATCCTAGGGCTGATGCTAACCCTAACCCTAACCGTAACACTATCCTAGGGTTGATGCTAACCCTAACCCTAACACTATCCTAGGGCTGATGCTAACCCTAACCCTAACCCTAACACTATCCTAAGGCTGATGCTTACCCTAACCCTAACACTATCCTAGCCCGGATGCTAAATCTAACCCTAACCCTAACACTATCCTAGGGCTGATGCTAACCCTAACCCTAACACTATCCTAAGGCTGATGCTAACCCTAACCCTAACACTATCCTAGGGCTGATGCTAACCCTAACCGTAACCCTAACACTATCCTAGGGCTGATGCTAACTCTAACCCTAACACTATCCTAGGGCTGATGCTAACCCTAACCCTAACCCTAACACTATCCTAGGGCTGATGCTAACCCTAACCCTAACACTAACACTATCTTAGGGCTGATGCTAACCCTAACCCGAATACTATCCTAGGGCTGATTCTAATCCTAACCCTAACCCTAACACTATCCTAGTGCTGATGCTAACCCTAACCCTAACACTATCCTAGGCCTGATGATAACCCTAACCCTAACGTAACACTATCCAAGGACTGATGCTAACCCTAACCCTAACACTATCCTAGGGCTGACGCTAACCCTAACCCTAACCCTAACACTATCCTAGAGCTGATGCTAACCCTAACCCTAACACTATCCTAGGCCTGATGATAACCCTAACCCTAACCCTAACACTATCCTAGGGCTGATGCTAACCCTAACCCTAACACTATCCTAGGGCTGATGCTAACCCTAACCCTAACACTAACACTATCCTACGGCTGATGCTAACCCTAACCCTAACAATAACACTATCCTAGCGCTGATGCTAATCCTAACCCTAACACTATCCTAGGCCTGATGATAACCCTAATCCTAACACTAACACTATCCTAGGGCTGATGCTAACCGTAACCCTAACCCTAACACTATCCTAAGGCTGATGCTAACCATAACCATAACCCTAACACTATCCTAGTTCTCATGCTAACCCTAACCCTAACACTATCCTAAGGCTGATGCTAACCCTTACCCTAAAACTATCCTAGGGCTGATGCTAACCCTAACCCTAACACTAACACTATCCTAGGCCTGATGATAACCCTAACCCTATCCTAACACTATCCTAGGGCTGATGCTAACCCCAACCCTTACCCTAACACTATCCTAGCGCTGATGCTAATCCTAACCCTAACACTATCCTAGGGCTGATGCTAACCCTAAAACTAACCCTTACACTATCCTAGGGCTGATGCTATCCCTAACACTAACACTATCCTAGGGCTGATGCTAACCCTAACCCTAACCCTAACACTATGATAGGACTGATGCTAACCATAACCCTAACACTATCCTAGGGCTGATGCTAACCCTAACCCTATCCTTAACACTATCCTAGGGATGATGCTAACCCTAACCCTAACACTATCCTAGGGCTGATGCTAACCCTAACCCTAACCCTAACACTATCCTAGTGCTGATGCTAACCCTAACCCTAACACTATCCTAGGCCTGATGATAACAATAACCCTAACCGCAACACTATCCAAGGGCTGATGCTAATTCTAACCCTAACACTATCCTAAGGCTGATGGTAAACCTAACCCTAACCCTAACACTATCCTAGAGCTGATGCTAACCCTAACCCTAACACTATCCTAGGCCTGATGATAACCCTAACCCTAACCCGAACACTATCCTAGGGCTGATGCTAACCCGAACCCTAACACTATTCCTGGGCTGATGCTAACCCTAACCCTAACCCTAACACTATCCTACGGCTGATGCTAACCCTAACCCTAACCCTAACACTATCCTAGCGCTGATGTTATCCTAACCCTAACACTATCCTAGGCCTGATGATAACCCTAACCCTAACACTAACACTATCCTAGGGCTGATGCTAACCGTAACCCTAACCCTAACACTATCCTAAGGCTGATGCTAACCCTAACCATAACCCTCACACTATCCTAGTTCTGATGCTAACCCTAACCCTAACACTATCCTAAGGCTGATGCTAATCCGAACCCTAACCCTAAAACTGTCCTAGCGCTGATGCTAACCCTAACCATAACCCTAACGCTATTCTAGTTCTGATACTAACCCTAACCCTAACACTATCCTAAGGCTGATGCTAACCCTTACCCTAAAACTATCCTAGGGCTGATGCTAACCATAACCCTAACACTAACACTATCCTAAGGCTGCAGCTAACCCTAACACTATCCTAGGCCTGATGCTAACCCTAACCCTAACCCTAACACCATCCTAGTTCTGATGCTAACCCTAACCCTAACACTATCCTAAGGCTGATGCTAATCCTAACCCTAACCCTAAAACTGTCCTAGCGCTGATGCTAACCCTAACCATAACCCTAACGCTATCCTAGTTCTGATGCTAACCCTAACCCTAACACTATCCTAGGGCTGATGCTAACCCTAACACTAACACTATCCTAGGGCTAATGCTAAACCTAACCCTAACCCTAACACTATCCTAGGGCTGATGCTAACCCTAACCCTAACCCTAACACTATCCAAGGGCTGATGCCAACCCTAACCCTAACACTATCCTAGGGATGATGCTAACCCTAACTCTAACCCTAACACTATCCTAGGGCTGATGCTAACCCTAACCCTAACCCTAACACTATCCTAGGGCTGATGCTAACCCTAACACTACCCCATACACTATCATAGGGCTGATGCTAATCATAACCCTAACACTATCCTAGGTGTGATGCTAACACTAACCCTAACCCTAACACTATCCTAGGGCTGATGCTAACCCTAACCCTAACATTATCCTAGGGCTGATGCTAACCCTAACCCTATCACTATCCTAGGGCTAATGCTAACCCTAACCCTAAACCTAACACTATCCTAGGGATGATGCTAAACCTAACCCTAACCCTAACACTATCCTAGGGCTGATGCTAACCCTAACCCTAACACTATCCTAGGGCTGATGCGAATCCTAACCCTAACCCTAAAACTGTCCTAGGACTGATGCTAACCATCAACCTAACACTATCCTAGGTCTCATGGTAACACTAACCCTAGCCCTAACACTATCCTAGGGCTGATGCTAACCCTAACCCTAACACTATCCTAGGGCTGATGCTAACCCTAACCCTAACCCAACATTGTCCTAGGGCTGAGGTTAACCCTAACCCTAACACTATCCTAGGGCTGATGCTAACCCTAACCCTAACCCTAACACTATCCTAGGGCTGATGCTAACCCTAACCCTAACTCAAACACTATCCTAGGGCTTATGCTAACCATAACCCTAACACTATCCTAGGGCTGATGCTAACCCTAACCCTAACCCTAACACTATCCTAGGGCTGATGCTAACCCTAACCCTAACCCTAACACTATCTTAGGTCTGCTGCTAAACCTAACCCTTACCCAAACACTATCCTAGGGCTGAAGCTAATCATAACCCTAACACTATCCCAGGTCTGATGATAACACTAACCCTAACCCTAACACAATCCTAGGGCTGATGCTAACCCTAACACTAACTCTATCCTAGGGCTGATGCTAAACCTAACCCTAACCCTAACACTATCCTAGCGCTGATGCTAACTCTAACCCTAACACTATCCTAGGGCTGATGCTAACCCTAACCCTAACTCAAACACTATCCTAGGGCTTATGGTAACCATAACCCTAACAATATCCTAGGTCTGATGTTAACACTAACTCTAAACCTAACACTATCCTAGGGCTGATGCTAACCCTAAACCTAACACTATCCTAGGGCTGATGCTAACCCTAACCCTAACCCTAACACTATCCAAGGGCTGATGCTAACCCTAACCCTAACACTATCCTAGGGCTGATGCTAACCGTAACCCTAACCCTAACACTATCCTAGGGATGATGCTAACCCTAACTCTGACCCTAACACTATCCTAGGGCTGATGCTAACCCTAACCCTAACCCTAACACTATCCTAGGGCTGATGCTAACCCTAACCCTAACCCAAACACTATCCTAGGGCTGATGCTAATCATAACCCTAACACTATCCTAGGTCGGATGCTAACACTAACCCTAACCCTAACACTATCCTAGGGCTGATGCTAACCCTAACCCTAACACTATCCTAGGGCTGATGCTAACCCTAACCCTAACACTATCCTAGGGCTAATGCTAACCCTAACCCTAAACCTAACACTATCCTAGGGCTGATGCTAAACCTAACCCTAACCCTAACACTATCCTAGGGCTGATGCTAACCCTAACCCTAACACTATCCTAGGGCTGATGCGAACCCTAACCCTAACACTATCCTAGGCCTGATGCTAACCCTAACCCTAGCACTATCCTACGGCTGATGCTAACCCTAACCCTAACTCAAACACTCTCCTAGGGCTTATGCTAACCATAACCTTAACACTATCCTAGGTCTGATGATAACACTAACCCTAACCCTAACACTATCCTAGGGCTGATGCTAACCCTAACCCTAACCGTAACACTATCCTAGGGTTGATGCTAACCCTAACCCTAACACTATCCTAGGGCTGATGCTAACCCTAACCCTAACCCTAACACTATCCTAAGGCTGATGCTTACCCTAACCCTAACACTATCCTAGCCCGGATGCTAAATCTAACCCTAACCCTAACACTATCCTAGGGCTGATGCTAACCCTAACCCTAACACTATCCTAAGGCTGATGCTAACCCTAACCCTAACACTATCCTAGGGCTGATGCTAACCCTAACCGTAACCCTAACACTATCCTAGGGCTGATGCTAACTCTAACCCTAACACTATCCTAGGGCTGATGCTAACCCTAACCCTAACCCTAACACTATCCTAGGGCTGATGCTAACCCTAACCCTAACACTAACACTATCTTAGGGCTGATGCTAACCCTAACCCGAACACTATCCTAGGGCTGATTCTAATCCTAACCCTAACCCTAACACTATCCTAGTGCTGATGCTAACCCTAACCCTAACACTATCCTAGGCCTGATGATAACCCTAACCCTAACCGTAACACTATCCAAGGGCTGATGCTAACCCTAACCCTAACACTATCCTAGGGCTGACGCTAACCCTAACCCTAACCCTAACACTATCCTAGAGCTGATGCTAACCCTAACCCTAACACTATCCTAGGCCTGATGATAACCCTAACCCTAACCCTAACACTATCCTAGGGCTGATGCTAACCCTAACCCTAACACTATCCTAGGGCTGATGCTAACCCTAACCCTAACACTAACACTATCCTACGGCTGATGCTAACCCTAACCCTAACCCTAACACTATCCTAGCGCTGATGCTAATCCTAACCCTAACACTATCCTAGGCCTGATGATAACCCTAATCCTAACACTAACACTATCCTAGGGCTGATGCTAACCGTAACCCTAACCCTAACACTATCCTAAGGCTGATGCTAACCCTAACCATAACCCTAACACTATCCTAGTTCTCATGCTAACCCTAACCCTAACACTATCCTAAGGCTGATGCTAACCCTTACCCTAAAACTATCCTAGGGCTGATGCTAACCCTAACCCTAACACTAACACTATCCTAGGCCTGATGATAACCCTAACCCTATCCTAACACTATCCTAGGGCTGATGCTAACCCTAACCCTAACCCTAACACTATCCTTGGTCTGATGCAAACCCTAACACTAACACTATCCTAGGGCTGATGCTAACCCCAACCCTTACCCTAACACTATCCTAGCGCTGATGCTAATCCTAACCCTAACACTATCCTAGGGCTGATGCTAACCCTAAAACTAACCCTTACACTATCCTAGGGCTGATGCTATCCCTAACACTAACACTATCCTAGGGCTGATGCTAACCCTAACCCTAACCCTAACACTATGATAGGACTGATGCTAACCATAACCCTAACACTATCCTAGGGCTGATGCTAACCCTAACCCTATCCTTAACACTATCCTAGGGCTGATGCTAACCCTAACCCTAACACTATCCTAGGGCTGATGCTAACCCTAACCCTAACCCTAACACTATCGTAGTGCTGATGCTAACCCTAACCCTAACACTATCCTAGGCCTGATGATAACAATAACCCTAACCGCAACACTATCCAAGGGCTGATGCTAATTCTAACCCTAACACTATCCTAAGGCTGATGGTAAACCTAACCCTAACCCTAACACTATCCTAGAGCTGATGCTAACCCTAACCCTAACACTATCCTAGGCCTGATGATAACCCTAACCCTAACCCGAACACTATCCTAGGGCTGATGCTAACCCTAACCCTAACACTATCCTAGGGCTGATGCTAACCCTAACCCTAACCCTAACACTATCCTACGGCTGATGCTAACCCTAACCCTAACCCTAACACTATCCTAGCGCTGATGTTATCCTAACCCTAACACTATCCTAGGCCTGATGATAACCCTAACCCTAACACTAACACTATCCTAAGGCTGATGCTAACCCTAACCATAACCCTCACACTATCCTAGTTCTGATGCTAACCCTAACCCTAACACTATCCTAAGGCTGATGCTAATCCTAACCCTAACCCTAAAACTGTCCTAGCGCTGATGCTAACCCTAACCATAACCCTAACGCTATCCTAGTTCTGATGCTAACCCTAACCCTAACACTATCCTAAGGCTGATGCTTACCCTTACCCTAAAACTATCCTAGGGCTGATGCTAACCATAACCCTAACACTAACACTATCCTAAGGCTGCAGCTAACCCTAACACTATCCTAGGCCTGATGCTAACCCTAACCCTAACCCTAACACCATCCTAGTTCTGATGCTAACCCTAACCCTAACACTATCCTAAGGCTGATGCTAATCCTAACCCTAACCCTAAAACTGTCCTAGCGCTGATGCTAACCCTAACCATAACCCTAACGCTATCCTAGTTCTGATGCTAACCCTAACCCTAACACTATCCTAGGGCTGATGCTAACCCTAACACTAACACTATCCTAGGGCTAATGCTAAACCTAACCCTAACCCTAACACTATCCTAGTGCTGATGCTAACCCTAACCCTAACACTATCCTAGGGCTGATGCAAACCCTAACACTAACACTATCCTAGGGCTGAGACTAATCCTAACCCTTACCCTAACACTATCCTAGGGCTGATGGTAACCGTAACCCTAACCTTAACACTATCCTAGGGCTGATGCTAACCCTAACCCTAACCCTAACACTATCCTAGCGCTGATGCTAATCCTAACCCTAACACTATCCCAGGCCTGATGCTAACCCAAACCCTAACCCTAACACTATCCTAGGGCTGATGCTAACCGTAACCCTAACCTTAACACTATCCTAGGGCTGATGCTAACCCTAACCGTAGCACTATCCTAGGGCTGATGCTAACCCTAAACCTAACTCAAACACTATCCTAGGGCTTATGCTAACCATAACCCTAACACTATCCTAGGTCTGATGCTAACACTAACCCTAACCCTAACACTATCCTAGGGCTGATGCTAACCCTAACCCTAACACTATCCTAGGGCTGATGCTAACCCTAACCCTAACAGTAACACTATCGAAGGGCTGATGCTAACCCTAACCCTAACACTATCCTAGGGCTGATGCAAACCGTAACCCTAACCCTAACACTATCCTAGGGCTGATGCTAACCCTAACCCTAACCCTAACACTATCCTAGGGCTGATGCTAACCCTAACCCTAACCCTAACACTATCCTAGGGCTGATGCTATCCCTAACCCTAACCCAAACACTATCCTAGGGCTGATGCTAATCATAACCCTAACACTATCCTAGGCCTGATGCTAACATTAACCCTAACCCTAACACTATCCTAGGTCTGATGCTAACCCTAACCGAACCCTAACACTATAATAGGGCTGATGCTAAACCTAACACTAACCCTAACACTATCCTAGGGCTGATGCTAACCCTAACCCTAACACTATCCTAGGGCTGATGCGAACCCTAACCCTAACCCTAAAACTGTCCTAGGTCTGATGCTAACCCTAACCCTAACACTATCCTAGGGCTGATGCTAACCCTAACCCTAACCCAAACACTATCCTAGGGCTGATGCTAACCATGAACCTAACACTATCCTAGGTC
This sequence comes from Lemur catta, assembly GCF_020740605.2. NCBI lineage: Eukaryota > Metazoa > Chordata > Mammalia > Primates > Lemuridae > Lemur > Lemur catta. The sequence goes on along the minus strand of NW_025423860.1, from coordinate 1,595,309 downwards.
TCATGCTAACACTAACCCTAGCCCTAACACTATCCTAGGGCTGATGCTAACCCTAACCCTAACACTATCCTAGGGCTGATGCTAACCCTAACCCTAACACTATCCTAGGCCTGATGCTAACCCTAACCCTAGCACTATCCTAGGGCTGATGCTAACCCTAACCCTAACTCAATCACTATCCTAGGGGTTTGCTAACCATAACCCTAACACTATCCTCGGTCTGATGCTAACACTAACCCTAACCCTAACACTATCCTAGGGGTGATGCTAACCCTAAACCTAACACTATCCTAGGGCTGATGCTAACCGTAACCCTAACACTATCCTAGGGCTGATGCTAACCGTAACCCTAACCCTAACACTATCCTAGGGATGATGCTAACCCTAACCCTAACCCTAACACTATCCTAGGGCTGATGCTAACCCTAACCCTAACCCTAACACTATCCTAGGGCTGATGCTAACCCTAACCCTAACCCTAACACTATCCTAGGGCTGATGCTAACCCTAACCCTAACCCTAACACTATCCTAGGGCTGATGCTAACCCTAACCCTAACCCTAAAACTGTCCTAGCGCTGATGCTAACCCTTACCATAACCCTAACACTATCCTAGTTCTGATGCTAACCCTAACCCTAACACTGTCCTAAGGCTGATGCTAACCCTTACCCTAAAACTAACCCAGGGCTGATGCTAACCCTAACCCTAACACTAACACTATCCTAAGGCTGCAGCTAACCCTAACACTATCCTAGGCCTGATGCTAACCCTAACCCTAACCCTAACACTATCCTAGTTCTGATGCTAACCCTAACCCTAACAGTATCCTAGGGCTGATGCTAACCCTAAAACTAACCCTAACACTATCCTAGGGCTGATGTTAACCCTAACCCTAACACTAACACTATCATAGGACTGATGCTAACCATAACCCTAACACTATCCTAGGGCTGATGATAACCCTAACCCTAACGCTAACACTATCCTAGGGCTGATGCTAACCCTAAACCTAACACTATCCTAGGCCTGATGCTAACCCTAACCCTAGCACTATCCTAGGGCTGATGCTAACCCTAACCCTAACTCAAACACTATCCTAGGGCTTATGCTAACCATAACCCTACCACTATCCTAGGGCTGATGCTAAGCCTAACCCTAACCCTGACACTATCTTAGGGCTGATGCTAACCCTAACCCTAACCCTAACACTATCCTAGGGCTGATGCTAAACCTAACCCTAACCCAAACACTATCCTAGGGCTGAAGCTAATCATAACCCTAACACTATCCCAGGTCTGATGCTAACACTAACCCTAACACTAACACTATCCTAGGGCTGATGCTAACCCTAACACTAACACTATCCTAGGGCTGATGCTAAACCTAACCCTAACCCTAAAACTATCCTAGGGGTGATGCTAACCCTAACCCTAACACTATCCTAGGGCTGATGCTAACCCTAACCCTAGCACTATCCTAGGGCTGATGCTAACCCTAACCCTAACTCAAACACTATCCTAGGGCTTATGCTAACCATAACCCTAACACTATCCTAGGGCTGATGCTAAGCCTAACCCTAACCCTGACACTATCCTAGGGCTGATGCTAACCCTAACCCTAACCCTAACACTATCCTAAGGCTGATGCTAAACCTAACCCTAACCCAAACACTATCCTAGGGCTGAAGCTAATCATAACAATAACACTATCCCAGGTCTGATGCTAACAGTAACCCTAACCCTAACACTATCCTAGGGCTGATGCTAACCCTAACACTAACACTATCCTAGGGCTGATGCTAAACCTAACCCTAACCCTAAAACTATCCTAGGGCTGATGCTAACCCTAACCCTAACACTATCCTAGGGCTGATGCTAACCCTAACCCTAACACTATCCTAGGGCTGATGCTAACCGTAACCCTAAACCTAACACTATCCTAGGGATGATGCTAACCCTAACTCTAACAATAACACTATCCTAGGGCTGATGCTAACCCTAACCATAACCCTAACACTATCCTAGGGCTGATGCTAACCCTAACCCTAACCCAAACACTATCCTAGGTCTGATGCTAACCCTAACCCTAACACTAACACTATCCTAGGTCTGATGCTAACACTAACCCTAACCCTAACACTATCCTAGGGCTGATGCTAACCCTACCCCTAACACTATCCTACGGCTGATGCTACCCCTAACCCTAACACTATCCTAGGGCTAATGCTAACCCTAACCCTAAACCTAACACTATCCTAGGGCTGATGCTAAACCTAACCCTCACCCTAACACTATCCTAGGGCTGATGCTAACCCTAACCCTAACACTATCCTAGGGCTGATGCGAACCCTAACCCTAACCCTAAAACTGTCCTAGGTCTGATGCTAACCCTAACCCTAACACTATCCTAGGCCTGATGATAACCCTAACCCTATCCTAACACTATCCTAGGGCTGATGCTAACTCTAACCCTAACCCTAACACTATCCTTGGGCTGATGCAAACCCTAACACTAACACTATCCTAGGGCTGAGACTAACCCTAACCCTTACCCTAACACTATCCTAGGGCTTATGCTAACCGTAACCCTAACCTTAACACTATCCTAGGGCTGATGCTAACCCTAACCCTAACCCTAACACTATCCTAGCGCTGATGCTAATCCTAACCCTAACACTATCCCAGGCCTAATGCTAACCCAAACCCTAACCCTAACACTATCCAAGGGCTGATGCTAACCGTAACCCTAACACTATCCTAGGGCTGATGCTAACCGTAACCCTAACCCTAACACTATCCTAGGGTTGATGCTAACCCTAACCCTAACCCTAAACTGTCCTAGCGCTGATGCTAACCCTTACCATAACCCTAACACTATCCTAGTTCTGATGCTAACCCTAACCCTAACACTATCCTAAGGCTGATGCTAACCATTACCCTAAAACTATCCTAGGGCTGATGCTAACCGTAACGCTAACACTAACACTATCCTAAAGCTGCTGCTAACCCTAACACTATCCTAGGCCTGATGCTAACCCTAACCCTAACCCTAACACTATCCTAGTTCTGATGCTAACCCTAACCCTAACACTATCCTAGGGCTGATGCTAACCCTAAAACTAACCGTAACACTATCCTTGGGCTGATGCTATCCCTAACACTAACACTATCCTAGGGCTGATGCTAACCCTAACCCTAACCCTAACACTATCATAGGACTGATGCTAACCATAACCCTAACACTATCCTAGGGCTGATGCTAACCCTAACCCTAACCCTAACACTATCCTAGGGCTGATGCTAACCCTAAACCTATCACTATCCTAGGCCTGATGCTAACCCTAACCCTAGCACTATCCTAGGGCTGATGCTAACCCTAACCCTAACACAAACACTATCCTAGGGCTTATGCTAACCCTAACCCTAACACTATCCTAGGGCTGATGCTAACCCTAACCCTAACCCTAACACTATCCTAGGGCTGATGCTAACCCTAACCCTAACCCTAACACTATCCTAGGGCTGATGCTAAACCTAACCCTAACCCAAACACTATCCTAGGGCTGAAGCTAATCATAACCCTAACACTATCCCAGGTCTGATGATAACACTAACCCTAACCCTAACACTATCCTAGGGCTGATGCTAACCCTATCACTAACAATATCCTAGGACTAATGCTAAACCTAACCCTAACCCTAACACTATCCTAGTGCTGACGCTAACCCTAAACCTAACACTATCCTAGGCCTGATGCTAACGCTAACCCTAGCACTATCCTAGGGCTGATGCTAACCCTAACCCTAACTCAAACACTATCCTAGGGCTTATGCTAACCATAACCCTAACACTATCCTAGGTCTGATGCTAACACTAACTCTAACCCTAACACTCTCCTAGGGCTGATGCTAGCCATAAACCTAACACTATCCTAGGGCTGATGCTAACCCTAACCCTAACCCTAACACTATCCAAGGGCTGATGCTAACCCTAACCCTAACACTATCCCAGGGCTGATGCTAACCGTAACCCTAACACTAACACTATCCTAGGGATGATGCTAACCCTAACTCTAACCCTAACACTATCCTAGGGCTGATGCTAACCCTAACCCTAACCCTAACACTATCCTAGGGCTGATGCTAACCCTAACCCTAACCCTAACACTATCCTAGGGCTGATGCTAACCCTAACCCTAACCCTAAAACTGTCCTAGCGCTGATGCTAACCCTTACCATAACCCTAACACTATCCTAGTTCTGATGTTAACCCTAACCCTAACACTGTCCTAAGGCTGATGCTAACCCTTACCCTAAAACTATCCTAGGGCTGATGCTAACCCTAACCCTAACACTAACACTATCCTCAGGCTGCTGCTAACCCTAACACTATCCTAGGCCTGATGCTAACCCTAACCCTAACCCTAACACTATCCTAGGGCTGATGCTATCCCTAACACTAACACTATCCTAGGGCTAATGCTTACCCTAACCCTAACCCTAACACTATCATAGGACTGATGCTAACCATAACCCTAACACTATCCTAGGGCTGATGATAACCCTAACCCTAACACTAACACTATCCTAGGGCTGATGCTAACCCTAAACCTAACACTATCCTAGGCCTGATGCTAACCCTAACCCTAGCACTATCCTAGGGCTGATGCTAACCCTAACCCTAACTCAAACACTATCCTAGGGCTTATGCTAACCATAACCCTAACACTAACCTAGGGCTGATGCTAAGCCTAACCCTAACCCTGACACTATCCTAGGGCTGATGCTAACCCTAACCCTAACCCTAACACTATCCTAGGGCTGATGCTAAACCTAACCCTAACCCAAACACTATCCTAGGGCTGAAGCTAATCATAACCCTAACACTATCCGAGGTCTGATGCTAACACTAACCCTAACACTAACACTATCCTAGGGCTGATGCTAACCCTAACACTAACACTATCCTAGGGCTGATGCTAAACCTAACCCTAACCATAAAACTATCCTAGGGCTGATGCTAACCCTAACCCTAACACTATCCTAGGGCTGATGCTAACCCTAACCCTAGCACTATCCTAGGACTGATGCTAACCCTAACCCTAACTCAAACACTATCCTAGGGCTTATGCTAACCATAACCCTAACACTATCCTAGGGCTGATGCTAAGCCTAACCCTAACCCTGACACTATCCTAGGGCTGATGCTAACCCTAATCCTAACCCTAACACTATCCTAGGGCTGATGCTAAACCTAACCCTAACCCAAACACTATCCTAGGGCTGAAGCTAATCATAACCCTAACACTATCCCAGGTCTGATGCTAACACTAACCCTAACCCTAACACTATCCTAGGGCTGATGCTAACCCTAACACTAACACTATCCTAGGGCTGATGCTAAACCTAACCCTACCCTAAAACTATCCTAGGGATGGTGCTAACCCTAACCCTAACACTATCCTAGGGCTGATGCTAACCCTAACCCTAACACTATCCTAGGGCTGATGCTAACCGTAACCCTAACCCTAACACTATCCTAGGGATGATGCTAACCCTAACTCTAACCCTAACACTATCATAGGGCTGATGCTAACCCTAACCATAACCCTAACACTATCCTAGGGCTGATGCTAACCCTAACCCTAACCCAAACACTATCCTAGGGCTGATGCTAATCATAACCCTAACACTATCCTAGGTCTGATGCTAACACTAACACTAACCCTAACACTATCCTAGGGCTGATGCTAACCCTAACACTAACACTATCCTAGGTCTGATGCTAACACTAACCCTAACCCTAACACTATCCTAGGGCTGATGCTAACCCTACCCCTAACACTATCCTAGGGCTGATGCTAACCCTAACCCTAACACTATCCTACGGCTAATGCTAACCCTAACCCTAAACCTAACACTATCCTAAGGCTGATGCTAAACCTAACCCTAACCCTAACACTATCCTAGGGCTGATGCTAACCCTAACCCTAACACTATCCTAGGGCTGATGCGAACCCTAACCCTAACCCTAAAACTGTCCTAGGTCTGATGCTAACCCTAACCCTAACACTATCCTAGGCCTGATGATAACCCTAACCCTATCCTAACACTATCCTAGGGCTGATGCTAACCCTAACCCTAACACTATCCTAAGGCTGATGCTAACCCTAACCCTAACACTATCCTAGGGCTGATGCTAACCCTAACCCTAACCCTAACACTATCCTAGGGCTGAAGTTAACTCTAACCCTAACACTATCCTAGGGCTGATGCTAACCCTAACCCTACCCCTAACACTATCCTAGGGCTGATGCTAACCCTAACCCTAACACTAAAACTATCCTAGGGCTGACGCTAACGCTAACCCTAACACTATACTAGGGCTTATGCTAACCCTAACCCTAACCCAAACACTATCCTAGGGCTGATGCTAACCCTAACCCTATCACTATCCTAGGCCTGATGATAACCCTAACCCTAACCCTAACACTATCCTAGGGCTGATGCTAACCCTAACCCTAACCCTAACACTATCCTTGGTCTGATGCAAACCCTAACACTAACACTATCCTAGGGCTGATGCTAACCCTAACCCTTACCCTAACACTATCCTAGGGCTGATGCTAACCGTAACCCTAACCTTAACACTATCCTAGGGCTGATGCTAACCCTAACCCTAACCCTAACACTATCCTAGGCCTGATGCTAACCCTAACCCTAGCACTATCCTAGGGATGATGCTAACCCTAAACCTAACACAAACACTATCCTAGGGCTTATGCTAACCATAACCCTAACACTATCCTAGGTCTGATGCTAACACTAACCCTAACCCTAACACTATCCTAGGGCTGATGCTAACCCTAACCCAAACACTATCCAAGGGCTGATGCTAACCCTAACCCTAACAGTAACACTATCGAAGGGCTGATGCTAACCCTAACCCTAACACTATCCTAGGGCTGATGCTAACCCTAACCATAAACCTAACACTATCCTAGGGCTGATGCTAACCCTAACCCTAACACTAACACTATCCTAGGGCTGATGCTAACCCTAACCCTAACCGAAACACTATCCTAGGGCTGATGCTAATCATAACCCTAACACTATCCTAGGCCTGATGCTAACATTAACCCTAACCCTAACACTATCCTAGGGCTGATGCTAACCCTAACCCTAACACTATCCTAGGGCTGATGCTAACCATAACCTAACCCTAACACTATCCTAGGGCTGATGCTAAACCTAACCCTAACCCTAACACTATCCAAGGGCTGATGCTAACCCTAACCCTAACACTATCCCAGGGCTGAAGCGAACACTAACCCTAACCCTAAAACTGTCTTAGGGCTGATGCTAACCCTAACCCTAACACTATCCTAGGGCTGATGCTAACCCTAACCCTAACCCTAACACTATCCTAGGGCTGATGCTAACCCTAACCCTAACCCAAACACTATCCTAGGGCAGATGCTAATCATAACCCTAACACTATCCTAGGTCTGATGCTAACACTAACCCTAACCCTAACACTATCCTAGGGCTGATGCTAACCCTTACCCTAACACTATGCTAGGGCTGATGCTAACCGTAACTCTAACCCAAACACTACCCTAGGGCTGATACTAACCATCACCCTAACACTATCCTAGGTCTGATGCTAACACTAATCCTACCCCTAACTCTATCCTAGGGCTGATGCTAACCCTAACCCTAACACTATCCTAGGGCTGATGCTAACCCTAACCCTAACCCAACATTGTCCTAGGGCTGAGGTTAACCCTAACCCTAACACTATCCTATGGCTGATGCTAACCCTAACCCTAACCCTAACACTATCCTAGGGCTGATGCTAACCCTAACCCTAACCCAACATTGTCCTAGGGCTGAGGTTAACCCTAACCCTAACACTATCCTATGGCTGATGCTAACCCTAACCCTAACCCTAACACTATCCTAGGGCTGATACTAACCCTAACCCTAACACTATCCTACGGGTGATGCTAACCATAACCCTAGCCGTAACACTATCCTAGGGCTGATGCTAACCCTAACCCTAACACTATCCTAGGGCTGATGCTAACCCTATCCCTAACCCTAACACTATCCTAAGGCTGATGCTAACCCTAACCCTAACACTATCCTACGGCTGATGCTAACCCTAACCCTAACCGTAACACTATCCTAGGGCTGGTGCTAACCCTAACCCTAACACTATCCTAAGGCTGATGCTAATCCTAACCCTAACACTATCCTAGGGCTGATGCTAACCCTAACCCTAACCCTAACACTATCCTAGGGCTGAAGTTAACTCTAACCCTAACATTATCCTAGGGCTGATGCTAACTCTAACCCTACCCCTAACACTATCCTAGGGCTGATGCTAACCCTAAACCTAACACTAACACTATCCTAGGGCTGATGCTAACCCTAACCCTAACACTATCCTAGGGCTGATGCTAACCCTAACCCTAACCCAAACACTATCCTAGGGCTGATGCTAACCCTAACCCTAACACTATCCTAGGCCTGATGATAACCCTAACCCTATGCTAACACTATCCTAGGGCTGATGCTAACCCTAACCCTAACCCTAACACTATCCTTGGTCTGATGCAAACCCTAACACTAACACTATCCTAGGGCTGATGCTAACCCTAACCCTTACCCTAACACTATCCTAGGGCTGATGCTACCCGTAACCCTAACCTTAACACTATCCTAGGGCTGATGCTAACCCTAACCCTAACCCTAACAGTATCCTAGCGCTGATGCTAATCCTAACCCTAACACTATCCTAGGCCTGATGCTAACCCTAACCCTAACCCTAACCTATCCTAGGGCTGATGGTAACCGTAACCCAAACCTTAACACTATCCTAGGGCTGATGCTAACCCTAACCCTAGCACTATCCTAGGGCTGATGCTAACCCTAAACCTAACTCAAACACTATCCTAGGGCTTATGCTAACCATAACCCTAACACTATCCTAGGGCTGATGCTAACCCTAACCCTAACACTATGCTAGGGCTGATGCTAACCCTAACCCTAACAGTAACACTATCGAAGGGCTGATGCTAACCCTAACCCTAACACTATCCTAGGGCTGATGCTAACCCTAACCCTAACCCTAACACTATCCAAGGGCTGATGCTAACACTAACCCTAACACTATCCTAGGGCTCATGCTAACCGTAACCCTAACCCTAACACTATCCTAGGGATGATGCTAACCCTAACCCTAACCCTAACACTATCCTAGGGCTGATGCTAACCCTAACCCTAACCCAAACACTATCCTAGGGCTGATGCTAATCATAACCCTAACACTATCCTAGGTCTGATGCTAACACTAACCCTAACCCTAACACTATCCTAGGGCTGATGCTAACCCTTACCCTAACACTATGCTAGGGCTGATGCTAACCGTAACTCTAACCCAAACACTACCCTAGGGCTGATACTAACCATCACCCTAACACTATCCTAGGTCTGATGCTAACACTAATCCTACCCCTAACTCTATCCTAGGGCTGATGCTAACCCTAACCCTAACACTATCCTAGGGCTGATGCTAACCCTAACCCTAACCCAACATTGTCCTAGGGCTGAGGTTAACCCTAACCCTAACACTATCCTATGGCTGATGCTAACCCTAACCCTAACCCTAACACTATCCTAGGGCTGATGCTAACCCTAACCCTAACCCAACATTGTCCTAGGGCTGAGGTTAACCCTAACCCTAACACTATCCTATGGCTGATGCTAACCCTAACCCTAACCCTAACACTATCCTAGGGCTGATACTAACCCTAACCCTAACACTATCCTACGGGTGATGCTAACCATAACCCTAGCCGTAACACTATCCTAGGGCTGATGCTAACCCTAACCCTAACACTATCCTAGGGCTGATGCTAACCCTATCCCTAACCCTAACACTATCCTAAGGCTGATGCTAACCCTAACCCTAACACTATCCTACGGCTGATGCTAACCCTAACCCTAACCGTAACACTATCCTAGGGCTGGTGCTAACCCTAACCCTAACACTATCCTAAGGCTGATGCTAATCCTAACCCTAACACTATCCTAGGGCTGATGCTAACCCTAACCCTAACCCTAACACTATCCTAGGGCTGAAGTTAACTCTAACCCTAACATTATCCTAGGGCTGATGCTAACTCTAACCCTACCCCTAACACTATCCTAGGGCTGATGCTAACCCTAAACCTAACACTAACACTATCCTAGGGCTGATGCTAACCCTAACCCTAACACTATCCTAGGGCTGATGCTAACCCTAACCCTAACCCAAACACTATCCTAGGGCTGATGCTAACCCTAACCCTAACACTATCCTAGGCCTGATGATAACCCTAACCCTATGCTAACACTATCCTAGGGCTGATGCTAACCCTAACCCTAACCCTAACACTATCCTTGGTCTGATGCAAACCCTAACACTAACACTATCCTAGGGCTGATGCTAACCCTAACCCTTACCCTAACACTATCCTAGGGCTGATGCTACCCGTAACCCTAACCTTAACACTATCCTAGGGCTGATGCTAACCCTAACCCTAACCCTAACAGTATCCTAGCGCTGATGCTAATCCTAACCCTAACACTATCCTAGGCCTGATGCTAACCCTAACCCTAACCCTAACCTATCCTAGGGCTGATGGTAACCGTAACCCAAACCTTAACACTATCCTAGGGCTGATGCTAACCCTAACCCTAGCACTATCCTAGGGCTGATGCTAACCCTAAACCTAACTCAAACACTATCCTAGGGCTTATGCTAACCATAACCCTAACACTATCCTAGGGCTGATGCTAACCCTAACCCTAACACTATGCTAGGGCTGATGCTAACCCTAACCCTAACAGTAACACTATCGAAGGGCTGATGCTAACCCTAACCCTAACACTATCCTAGGGCTGATGCTAACCCTAACCCTAACCCTAACACTATCCAAGGGCTGATGCTAACACTAACCCTAACACTATCCTAGGGCTCATGCTAACCGTAACCCTAACCCTAACACTATCCTAGGGATGATGCTAACCCTAACCCTAACCCTAACACTATCCTAGGGCTGATGCTAACCCTAACCCTAACCCAAACACTATCCTAGGGCTGATGCTAATCATAACCCTAACACTATCCTAGGTCTGATGCTAACACTAACCCTAACCCTAACACTATCCTAGGGCTGATGCTAACCCTAACCCTCACACTATGCTAGGACTGATGCTAACCCTAACCCTAACCCAAACACTACCCTAGGGCTGATGCTAACCATCAACCTAACACTATCCTAGGTCTGATGCTATCACTAACCCTAGCCCTAACACTATCCTAGGGCTGATGCTAACCCTAACACTAACAATATCCTAGGGCTGATGCTAACCCTAACCCTTACCCTAACACTATCCTAGGGTGATGCTAACCGTAACCTTAACCTTAACACTATCCTAGGGCTGATGCTAACCCTAACCCTAACCCTAACACTATCCTAGCGCTGATGCTAATTCTAACCCTAACACTATCCTAGGCCTGATGCTAACCCTAACCCTAACCCTAACACTATCCTAGGGCAGATGCTAACCGTAACCCTAACCTTAACACTATCCTAGGGCTGATGCTAACCCTAAACCTAGCACTATCCTAGGGCTGATGCTAACCCTAAACCTAACTCAAACACTATCCTAGGGCTTATGCTAACCATAACCCTAACACTATCCTAGGTCTGATGCTAACACTAACCGTAACCCTAACACTATCCTAGGGCTGATGCTAACCCTAACCCTAACACTATCCTAGGGCTGATGCTAACCCTAACCCTAACAGTAACACTATCGAAGGGCTGATGCTAACCCTAACCCTAACACTATCCTAGGGCTGATGCTAACCGTAACTCTAACCCTAACACTATCCTAGGGCTGATGCTAACCCTATCCCTAACCCTAACACTATCCTAGGGCTGATGCTAACCCTAAACCTAACCCTATCACTATTCCAGGGCTGATGCTAACCCTAACCCTAACCCAAACACTATCCTAGGGCTGATGCTAATCATAACCCTAACACTATCCTAGGACTGATGCTAACAGTAACCCTAACCCTAACACTATACTAGGGCTGATGCTAACCCTAACCCTAACACTATCCTAGGTATGATGCTAACACTAACCAAACCCTAACACTATCCTAGGGCTGATGCTAAACCTAACCCTAACCCTAACACTATCCTAGGGCTGATGCTAACCCTAACCCTAACACTATCCTAGGGCTGATGCGAACCCTAACCCTAACCCTAAAACTGTCCTAGGTCTGATGCTAACCCTAACCCTAACACTATCCTAGGGCTGATGCTAACCCTAACCCTAACACAAACACTATCGTAGGGTTGATGCTAACCATGAACCTAACACTATCCTAGGTCTCATGCTAACACTAACCCTAGCCCTCACTCTATCCTAGGGCTGATGCTAACCCTAACCCTAACACTATCCTAGGGCTGAGGCTAACCCTAAAACTAACCCTAACACTATCCTAGGGCTGATGCTATCCCTAACACTAACACTATCCTAGGGCTGATGCTAACCCTAACCCTAAACCTAACACTATCCTAAGGCTGCTGCTAACCCTAACACTATCCTAGGCCTGATGCTAACCCTAACCCTAACCCTAACACTATCCTAGGGCTGATGCTAACCCTAACCCTAACCCAAACACTATCCTAGGGCTGATGCTAATCATAACCCTAACACTATCCTAGGTCTGATGCTAACACTAACCCTAACCCTAACACTATCCTAGGGCTGATGCTAACCCTAACCCTCACACTATGCTAGGACTGATGCTAACCCTAACCCTAACCCAAACACTACCCTAGGGCTGATGCTAACCATCAACCTAACACTATCCTAGGTCTGATGCTATCACTAACCCTAACCCTAACACTATCCGAGGGCTGATGCTAACCCTAACACTAACACTATCCTAGGGCTGATGCTAACCCTAACCCTTACCCTAACACTATCCTAGGGTGATGCTAACCGTAACCCTAACCTTAACACTATCCTAGGGCTGATGCTAACCCTAACCCTAACCCTAACACTATCCTAGCGCTGATGCTAATTCTAACCCTAACACTATACTAGGCCTGATGCTAACCCTAACCCTAACCCTAACACTATCCTAGGGCTGATGATAACCGTAACCCTAACCTTAACACTATCCTAGGGCTGATGCTAACCCTAAACCTAGCACTATCCTAGGGCTGATGCTAACCCTAAACCTAACTCAAACACTATCCTAGGGCTTATGCTAACCATAACCCTAACACTATCCTAGGTCTGATGCTAACACTAACCGTAACCCTAACACTATCCTAGGGCTGATGCTAACCCTAACCCTAACACTATCCTAGGGCTGATGCTAACCCTAACCCTAACAGTAACACTATCGAAGGGCTGATGCTAACCCTAACCCTAACACTATCCTAGGGCTGATGCTAACCGTAACTCTAACCCTAACACTATCCTAGGGCTGATGCTAACCCTATCCCTAACCCTAACACTATCCTAGGGCTGATGCTAACCCTAAACCTAACCCTATCACTATTCTAGGGCTGATGCTAACCCTAACCCTAACCCAAACACTATCCTAGGGCTGATGCTAATCATAACCCTAACACTATCCTAGGCCTGATGCTAACAGTAACCCTAACCCTAACACTATCCTAGGGCTGATGCTAACCCTAACCCTAACACTATCCTAGGGCTGATGCTAACACTAACCAAACCCTAACACTATCCTAGGGCTGATGCTAAACCTAACCCTAACCCTAACACTATCCTAGGGCTGATGCTAACCCTAACCCTAACACTATCCTAGGGCTGATGCGAACCCTAACCCTAACCCTAAAACTGTCCTAGGTCTGATGCTAACCCTAACCCTAACACTATCCTAGGGCTGATGCTAACCCTAACCCTAACCCAAACACTATCGTAGGGTTGATGCTAACCATGAACCTAACACTATACTAGGTCTCATGCTAACACTAACCCTAGCCCTCACTCTATCCTAGGGCTGATGCTAACCCTAACCCTAACACTATCCTAGGGCTGAGGCTAACCCTAAAACTAACCCTAACACTATCCTAGGGCTGATGCTATCCCTAACACTAACACTATCCTAGGGCTGATGCTAACCCTAACCCTAACCCTAACACTATCCTAAGGCTGCTGCTAACCCTAACACTATCCTAGGCCTGATGCTAACCCTAACCCTAACCCTAACACTATCCTAGTTCTGGTGCTAACCCTAACCCTAACACTATCCTAGGGCTGATACTAACCCTAAAACTAACCCTAACACTATCCTAGGGCTGATGCTATTCCTAACACTAACACTATCCTAGGGCTGATGCTAACCCTAACCCTAACCCTAACACTATCATAGGACTGATGCTAACCCTAACACCAACCCTAACACTATCCTAGGGCTGATGCTAAATCTAACCCTAACCCAAACACTATCCTAGGGCTGATGCTAATCATAACCCTAACACTATCCCAGGTCTGATGCTAACACTAACCCTAACCTTAACACTATCCTAGGGCTGATGCTAACCCTAACCCTAACACTATCCTAGGGCTGATGCTAAACCTAACCCTAAACCTAACACTATCCTAGGGCTGATGCTAACCCTAACCCTAACACTATCCTTGGGCGGATGCTATCCCTAACCATAACACTATCCTAGGCCTGATGCTAACCCTAACCCTAGCACTATCCTAGGGCTGATGCTAACCCTAACCCTAACTCAAACACTATCCTAGGCTTATGCTAACCATAACCCTAACACTATCCTAGGTTTGATGCTAACACTAACCCTAACCCTAACACTATCCTAGGGCTGATGCTAACCCTAACCCTAACACTATCCTAGGGCTGATGCTAACCCTAACCCTAACCCTAACACTATCCAAGGGCTGATGCTAACCCTAACCCTAACACTATCCTAGGGCTGATGCTAACCGTAACCCTAACCCTAAGACTATCCTTCGGCTGATGCTAACCCTAACCCTAACCCTAACACTATCCTAGGGCTGATGCTAACCCTAACCCTAACCCTAACACTATCCTAGGGCTGATGCTAACCGTAACCCTAACCCAAACACTACCCTAGGGCTGATGCTAACCATCACCCTAACACTATCCTAGGTCTGATGCTAACACTAATCCTAGCCCTAACACTATCCTAGGGCTGATGCTAACCCTAACCCTAAGACTATCCTAGGGCTGATGCTAACCCTAACCCTAACCCAACATTGTCCTAGTGCTGAGGTTAACCCTAACCCTAACACTATCCTATGGCTGATGCTAACCCTAACCCTAACCCTAACACTATCCTAGGGCTGATGCTAACCCTAACACTATCCTACGGCTGATGCTAACCCTTACCCTAACCGTAACACTATCCTAGGGCTGATGCTAACCCTAACCCTAACCCTAACACTATCCTAAGGCTGATGCTAACCCTAAACCTAACACTATCCTACGGCTGATGCTAACCCTAACCCTAACCTTAACACTATCCTAGGGCTGATGCTAACCCTAACCCTGACACTATCCTAAGGCTGATGCTAACCCTAACCCTAACTCTATCCTAGGTCTGATGCTAACCCTAACCCTAACACTATCCTAGGGCTGATGCTAACCCTAACCCTAACAGTAACACTATCGAAGGGCTGATGCTAACCCTAACCCTAACACTATCCTAGGGCTGATGCTAACCGTAACTCTAACCGTAACACTATCCTAGGGCTGATGCTAACCCTATCCCTAACCCTAACACTATCCTAGGGCTGATGCTAACCCTAAACCTAACCCTATCACTATTCTAGGGCTGATGCTAACCCTAACCCTAACCCAAACACTATCCTAGGGCTGATGCTAATCATAACCCTAACACTATCCTAGGCCTGATGCTAACAGTAACCCTAACCCTAACACTATCCTAGGGCTGATGCTAACCCTAACCCTAACACTATCCTAGGGCTGATGCTAACACTAACCAAACCCTAACACTATCCTAGGGCTGATGCTAAACCTAACCCTAACCCTAACACTATCCTAGGGCTGATGCTAACCCTAACCCTAACACTATCCTAGGGCTGATGCGAACCCTAACCCTAACCCTAAAACTGTCCTAGGTCTGATGCTAACCCTAACCCTAACACTATCCTAGGGCTGATGCTAACCCTAACCCTAACCCAAACACTATCGTAGGGTTGATGCTAACCATGAACCTAACACTATCCTAGGTCTCATGCTAACACTAACCCTAGCCCTCACTCTATCCTAGGGCTGATGCTAACCCTAACCCTAACACTATCCTAGGGCTGAGGCTAACCCTAAAACTAACCCTAACACTATCCTAGGGCTGATGCTATCCCTAACACTAACACTATCCTAGGGCTGATGCTAACCCTAACCCTAACCCTAACACTATCCTAAGGCTGCTGCTAACCCTAACACTATCCTAGGCCTGATTCTAACCCTAACCCTAACCCTAACACTATCCTAGTTCTGATGCTAACCCTAACCCTAACACTATCCTAGGGCTGATACTAACCCTAAAACTAACCCTAACACTATCCTAGGGCTGATGCTATTCCTAACACTAACACTATCCTAGGGCTGATGCTAACCCTAACCCTAACCCTAACACTATCATAGGACTGATGCTAACCCTAACACCAACCCTAACACTATCCTAGGGCTGATGCTAAATCTAACCCTAACCCAAACACTATCCTAGGGCTGATGCTAATCATAACCCTAACACTATCCCAGGTCTGATGCTAACACTAACCCTAACCTTAACACTATCCTAGGGCTGATGCTAACCCTAACCCTAACACTATCCTAGGGCTGATGCTAAACCTAACCCTAACCCTAACACTATCCTAGGGCTGATGCTAACCCTAACCCTAACACTATCGTTGGGCGGATGCTATCCCTAACCATAACACTATCCTAGGCCTGATGCTAACCCTAACCCTAGCACTATCCTAGGGCTGATGCTAACCCTAACCCTAACTCAAACACTATCCTAGGGCTTATGCTAACCATAACCCTAACACTATCCTAGGTTTGATGCTAACACTAACCCTAACCCTAACACTATCCTAGGGCTGATGCTAACCCTAACCCTAACACTATCCTAGGGCTGATGCTAACCCTAACCCTAACCCTAACACTATCCAAGGGCTGATGCTAACCCTAACCCTAACACTATCCTAGGGCTGATGCTAACCGTAACCCTAACCCTAAGACTATCCTTCGGCTGATGCTAACCCTAACCCTAACCCTAACACTATCCTAGGGCTGATGCTAACCCTAACCCTAACCCTAACACTATCCTAGGGCTGATGCTAACCGTAACCCTAACCCAAACACTACCCTAGGGCTGATGCTAACCATCACCCTAACACTATCCTAGGTCTGATGCTAACACTAATCCTAGCCCTAACACTATCCTAGGGCTGATGCTAACCCTAACCCTAAGAATATCCTAGGGCTGATGCTAACCCTAACCCTAACCCAACATTGTCCTAGTGCTGAGGTTAACCCTAACCCTAACACTATCCTATGGCTGATGCTAACCCTAACCCTAACCCTAACACTATCCTAGGGCTGATGCTAACCCTAACACTATCCTACGGCTGATGCTAACCCTTACCCTAACCGTAACACTATCCTAGGGCTGATGCTAACCCTAACCCTAACCCTAACACTATCCTAAGGCTGATGCTAACCCTAACCCTAACACTATCCTACGGCTGATGCTAACCCTAACCCTAACCGTAACACTATCCTAGGGCTGATGCTAACCCTAACCCTGACACTATCCTAAGGCTGATGCTAACCCTAACCCTAACACTATCCTAGGGCTGATGCTAACACTAACCCTAACCCTAACACTATCCTAGGGCTGATGTTAACTCTAACCCTAACACTATCCTAGGGCTGATGCTAACCCTAACACTACCCCTAACACTATCCTAGGGCTGATGCTAACCCTAACCCTAGCACTATCCTAGGGCTTATGCTAACCCTAAGCCTAACTCAAACACTATCCTAGGGCTTATGCTAACCATAACCCTAACACTATCCTAGGGCTGATGCTAACTCTAACCATAACACTATCCTAGGCCTGATGCTAACCCTAACCCTAGTACTATAATAGGGCTGATGCTAACACTAACGCTAACTCAAACACTATCCTAGGGCTTATGCTAGCCATAACCCTAACACTATCCTAGGTTTGATGCTAACACTAACCCTAACCCTAACACTATCCTAGGGCTGATGCTAACCCTAACCCTAACACTATCCTAGGGCTGACGCTAACCCTAACCCTAACCCTAACACTATCCAAGGGCTGATGCTAACCCTAACCCTAACACTATCCTAGGGCTGAGGCTAACCCTAAAACTAACCCTAACACTATCCTAGGGCTGATGCTATCCCTAACACTAACACTATCCTAGGGCTGATGCTAACCCTAACCCTAACCCTAACACTATCCTAAGGCTGCTGCTAACCCTAACACTATCCTAGGCCTGATGCTAACCCTAACCATAACCCTAACACTATCCTAGTTCTGATGCTAACCCTAACACTAACACTATCCTAGGGCTGATACTAACCCTAAAACTAACCCTAACACTATCCTAGGGCTGATGCTATCCCTAACACTAACACTATCCTAGGGCTGATGCTAACCCTAACCCTAACCCTAACACTATCATAGGACTGATGCTAACCCTGACACCAACCCTAACACTATCCTAGGGCTGATGCTAAATCTAACCCTAACCCAAACACTATCCTAGGGCTGATGCTAATCATAACCCTAACACTATCCCAGGTCTGATGCTAACACTAACCCTAACCTTAACACTATCCTAGGGCTGACGCTAACCCTAACCCTAACACTATCCTAGGGCTGATGCTAAACCTAACCCTAACCCTAACACTATCCTAGGGCTGATGCTAACCCTAACCCTAACACTATCCTTGGGCTGATGCTATCCCTAACCATAACACTATTATAGCTCTGATGCTAACCCTAACCCTAGCACTATCCTAGGGCTGATGCTAAACCTAACCCTAACTCAAACACTATCCTAGGGCTTATGCTAACCATAACCCTAACACTATCCTAGGTTTGATGCTAACACTAACCCTAACCCTAACACTATCCTAGGGCTGATGCTAACCCTAACCCTAACACTATCCTAGGGCTGATGCTAACCCTAACCCTAACCCTAAAACTATCCAAGGGCTGATGCTAACCCTAACCCTAACGCTATCCTAGGGCTGATGCTAACCGTAACCCTAACCCTAAGACTATCCTAGGGCTGATGCTAACCCTAACCCTAACCCTAACACCATCCTAGGGCTGATGCTAACCCTAACCCTAACCCTAACACTATCCTAGGGCTGATGCTAACCGTAACCCTAACCCAAACACTACCCTAGGGCTGATGCTAACCATCACCCTAACACTATCCTAGGTCTGATGCTAACACTAATCCTAGCCCTAACACTATCCTAGGGCTGATGCTAACCCTAACCCTAAGACTATCCTAGGGCTGATGCTAACCCTAACTCTAACCCAACATTGTCCTAGGGCTGAGGTTAACCCTAACCCTAACACTATCCTATGGCTGATGCTAACCCTAACCCTAACCCTAACACTATCCTAGGGCTGATGCTAACCCTAACACTATCCTACGGCTGATGCTAACCCTTACCCTAACCGTAACACTATCCTAGGGCTGATGCTAACCCTAACCCTAACCCTAACACTATCCTAAGGCTGATGCTAACCCTAACCCTAACACTATCCTACGGCTGATGCTAACCCTAACCCTAACCGTAACACTATCCTAGGGCTGATGCTAACCCTAACCCTGACACTATCCTAAGGCTGATGCTAACCCTAACCCTAACACTATCCTAGGGCTGATGCTAACCCTAACCCTAACCCTAACACTATCCTAGGGCTGATGTTAACTCTAACCCTAACACTATCCTAGGGCTGATGCTAACCCTAACCCTACCCCTAACACTATCCTAGGGCTGATGCTAACCCTAACCCTAGCACTATCCTAGGGCTGATGCTAACCCTAAGCCTAACTCAAACACTATCCTAGGGCTGATGCTAACCCTATCACTAACCCAAACACTATCCTAGGGCTGATGCTAATCATAACCCTAACACTATCCTAGGGCTGATGCTAACTCTAACCATAACACTATCCTAGGCCTGATGCTAACCCTAACCCTAGTACTATAATAGGGCTGATGCTAACACTAACGCTAACTCAAACACTATCCTAGGGCTTATGCTAGCCATAACCCTAACACTATCCTAGGTTTGATGCTAACACTAACCCTAACCCTAACACTATCCTAGGGCTGATGCTAACCCTAACCCTAACACTATCCTAGGGCTGACGCTAACCCTAACCCTAACCCCAACACTATCCAAGGGCTGATGCTAACCCTAACCCTAACACTATCCTAGGGCTGATGCTAACCGTAACCCTAACCCTAACACTATCCTAGGGCTGATGCTAACCCTAACCCTAACCCTAACACTATCCTAGGGCTGATGCTAACCCTATCACTAACCGAAACACTATCCTAGGGCTGATGCTAACCCTAACACTAACACTATCCTAGGGCTGATGCTAACCCTAACCCTAACCCAACATTGTCCTAGGGCTGAGGTTAACCCTAACCCTAACACTATCCTATGGCTGATGCTAACCCTAACCCTAACCCTAACACTATCCTAGGGCTGATGCTAATCCTAACCCTAACTCTATCCTACGGCTGATGCTAACCCTAACCCTAACCGTAACACTATCCTAGGGCTGATGCTAACCCTAACCCTAACACTATCCTAGGGCTGATGCTAACCCTAACCCTAACCCAAACACTATCCTAAGGCTGATGCTAACCCTAACCCTAACACTATCCTACGGCTGATGCTAACCCTAACCCTAACCGTAACACTATCCTAGGGCTGATGCTAACCCTAACCCTAACACTATCCTAAGGCTGATGCTAACCCTAACCCTAACACTATCCTAGGGCTGATGCTAACCCTAACCCTAACCCTAACACTATCCTAGGGCTGAAGTTAACTCTAACCCTAACACTATCCTAGGGCTGATGCTAACCCTAACCCTACCCCTAACACTATCCTAGGGCTGATGTTAACCCTAACCCTAACACTAACACTATCCTAGGGCTGATGCTAACGCTAACCCTAACACTATCCTAGGGCTTATGCTAACCCTAACCCTAACCCAAACACTATCCTAGGGCTGATGCTAACCCTAACCCTAACACTATCCTAGGGCTGATGATAACCCTAACCCTAACCCTAACACTATCCTAGGGCTGATGCTAACCCTAACCCTAACCCTAACACTATCCTTGGTCTGATGCAAACCCTAACACTAACACTATCCTAGGGCTGATGCTAACCCTAACCCTTACCCTAACACTATCCTATGGCTGATGCTAACCGTAACCCTAACCTTAACACTATCTTAGGGCTGATGCTAACCCTAACCCTAACCCTAACACTATCCTAGCGCTGATGCTAATCCTAACCCTAACACTATCCTAGGCCTGATGCTAACCCTAACCCTAACCCTAACACTATCCTAGGCCTGATGCTAACCGTAACCCTAACCTTAACACTATCCTAGGGCTGATGCTAACCCTAACCCTAGCACTATCCTAGGGCTGATGCTAACCCTAAACCTAACTCAAACACTATCCTAGGGCTTTTGCTAACCATAACCCTAACACTATCCTAGGTCTGATGCTAACACTAACCCTAACCCTAACACTATCCTAGGGCTGATGCTAACCCTAACCCTAACACTATCCAAGGGCTGATGATAACCCTAACCCTAACAGTAACACTATCGAAGGGCTGATGCTAACCCTAACACTAACACTATCCTAGGGCTGATGCTAACCCTAACCCTAACCCTAACACTATCCTAGGGCTGATGCTAACCCTAACCCTAACCCAAACACTATCCTAGGGCTGATGCTAATCATAACCCTAACACTATCCTAGGCCTGATGCTAACATTAACCCTAACCCTAACACTATCCTAGGGCTGATGCTAACCCTAACCCTAACACTATCCTAGGGCTGATGCTAACCATAACCGAACCCTAACACTATCCTAGGGCTGATGCTAAACCTAACCCTAACCCTAACACTATCCAAGGGCTGATGCTAACCCTAACCCTAACACTATCCCAGGGCTGAAGCGAACCCTAACCCTAAATCTAAAACTGTCCTAGGTCTGATGCTAACCCTAACCCTAACACTATCCTTGGGCTGATGCTAACCCTAAACATAACACTATCCTAGGCCTGATGCTAACCCTAACCCTAGCACTATCCTAGGGCTGATGCTAACCCTAACACTAACTCAAACACTATCCTAGGGCTTATGCTAACCATAACCCTAACACTATCCTAGGTTTGATGCTAACACTAACCCTAACCCTAACACTATCCTAGGGCTGATGCTAACCCTAACCCTAACACTATCCTAGGGCTGATGCTAACCCTAACCCTAACACTATCCAAGGGCTGATGCTAACCCTAACCCTAACACTATCCTAAGGCTGATGCTAACCGTAACCCTAACCCTAAGACTATCCTAGGGCTGATGCTAACCCTAACCCTAACCCTAACACTATCCTAGGGCTGATCCTAACCCTAACCCTAACCCTAACACTATCCTAGGGCTGATGCTAACCCTAACCCTAACCCTAACACTATCCTAGGGCTGATGCTAACCCTATCACTAACCCAAACACTATCCTAGGGCTGATGCT
This sequence comes from Lemur catta, assembly GCF_020740605.2. Classification (NCBI taxonomy): domain Eukaryota; kingdom Metazoa; phylum Chordata; class Mammalia; order Primates; family Lemuridae; genus Lemur; species Lemur catta. The sequence goes on along the minus strand of NW_025423860.1, from coordinate 1,572,330 downwards.
AACACTAACCCTAGCCCTAACACTATCCTAGGGCTGATGCTAACCCTAACACTAACACTATCCTAGGGCTGATGCTAACCCTAACCCTAACCCAACATTGTCCTAGGGCTGAGGTTAACCCTAACCCTAACACTATCCTACGGCTGATGCTAACCCTAACCCTAACCCTAACACTATCCTAGGGCTGATGCTAACCCTAACCCTAACACTATCCTACGGCTGATGCTAACCCTAACCCTAACCGTAACACTATCCTAGGGCTGATGCTAACCCTAACCCTAACACTATCCTAGGGCTGATGCTAACCCTATCCCTAACCCTAACACTATCCTAAGGCTGATGATAACCCTAACCCTAACACTATCCTACGGCTGATGCTAACCCTAACCCTAACCGTAACACTATCCTAGGGCTGATGCTAACCCTAACCCTAACACTATCCTAAGGCTGATGCTAACTCTAACCCTAACACTATCCTAGGGCTGATGCTAACCCTAACCCTAACCCTAACACTATCCTAGGGCTGAAGTTAACTCTAACCCTAACACTATCCTAGGGCTGATGCTAACCCTAACCCTACCCCTAACACTATCCTAGGGCTGATGCTAACCCTAACCCTAACACTAACACTATCCTAGGGCTGATGCTAACGCTAACCCTAACACTATCCTAGGGCTTATGCTAACCCTAACCCTAACCCAAACACTATCCTAGGGCTGATGCTAACCCTAACCCTAACACTATCCTAGGCCTGATGATAACCCTAACCCTAACCCTAACACTATCCTAGGGCTGATGCTAACCCTAACCCTAACCCTAACACTATCCTTGGTCTGATGCAAACCCTAACACTAACACTATCCTAGGGCTGATGCTAACCCTAACCCTTACCCTAACACTATCCTAGGGCTGATGCTAACCGTAACCCTAACCTTAACACTATCCTAGGGCTGATGCTAACCCTAACCCTAACCCTAACACTAATCTAGCGCTGATGCTAATCCTAACCCTAACACTATCCTAGGCCTGATGCTAACCCTAACCCTAACCCTAACACTATCCTAGGCCTGATGCTAACCGTAACCCTAACCTTAACACTATCCTAGGGCTGATGCTAACCCTAACCCTAGCACTATCCTAGGGCTGATGCTAACCCTAAACCTAACTCAAACACTATCCTAGGGCTTATGCTAACCATAACCCTAACACTATCCTAGGTCTGATGCTAACACTAACCCTAACCCTAACACTATCCTAGGGCTCATGCTAACCCTAACCCTAACACTATGCTAGGGCTGATGCTAACCCTAACCCTAACAGTAACACTATCGAAGGGCTGATGCTAACCCTAACCCTAACACTATCCTAGGGCTGATGCTAACCCTAACCCTAACCCTAACACTATCCTAGGGCTGATGCTAACCCTAACCCTAACCCAAACACTATCCTAGGGCTGATGCTAATCATAACCCTAACACAATCCTAGGCCTGATGCTAACATTAACCCTAACCCTAACACTATCCTAGGGCTGATGCTAACCCTAACCCTAACACTATCCTAGGGCTCATGCTAACCATAACCGAACCCTAACACTATCCTAGGGCTGATGCTAAACCTAACCCTAACCCTAACACTATCCAAGGGCTGATGCTAACCCTAACCCTAACACTATCCCAGGGCTGAAGCGAACCCTAACCCTAAATCTAAAACTGTCCTAGGTCTGATGCTAACCCTAACCCTAACACTATCCTTGGGCTGATGCTAACCCTAAACATAACACTATCCTATGCCTGATGCTAACCCTAACCCTAGCACTATCCTAGGGCTGATGCTAACCCTAACACTAACTCAAACACTATCCTAGGGCTTATGCTAACCATAACCCTAACACTATCCTAGGTTTGATGCTAACACTAACCCTAACCCTAACACTATCCTAGGGCTGATGCTAACCCTAACCCTAACACTATCCTAGGGCTGATGCTAACCCTAACCCTAACACTATCCAAGGGCTGATGCTAACCCTAACCCTAACACTATCCTAGGGCTGATGCTAACCGTAACCCTAACCCTAAGACTATCCTAGGGCTGATGCTAACCCTAACCCTAACCCTAACACTATCCTAGGGCTGATCCTAACCCTAACCCTAACCCTAACACTATCCTAGGGCTGATGCTAACCCTAACCCTAACCCTAACACTATCCTAGGGCTGATGCTAACCCTATCACTAACCCAAACACTATCCTAGGGCTGATGCTAACACTAACCCTAGCCCTAACACTATCCTAGGGCTGATGCTAACCCTAACACTAACACTATCCTAGGGCTGATGCTAACCCTAACCCTAACCCAACATTGTCCTAGGGCTGAGGTTAACCCTAACCCTAACACTATCCTATGGCTGATGCTAACCCTAACCCTAACCCTAACACTATCCTAGGGCTGATGCTAACCCTAACCCTAACACTATCCTACGGCTGATGCTAACCCTAACCCTAACCGTAACACTATCCTAGGGCTGATGCTAACCCTAACCCTAACACTATCCTAGGGCTGATGCTAACCCTATCCCTAACCCTAACACTATCCTAAGGCTGATGCTAACCCTAACCCTAACACTATCCTACGGCTGATGCTAACCCTAGCCCTAACCGTAACACTATCCTAGGGCTGATGCTAACCCTAACCCTAACACTATCCTAAGGCTGATGCTAACCCTAACCCTAACACTATCCTAGGGCTGATGCTAACCCTAACCCTAACCCTAACACTATCCAAGGGCTGAAGTTAACTCTAACCCTAACACTATCCTAGGGCTGATGCTAACCCTAACCCTACCCCTAACACTATCCTAGGGCTGATGCTAACCCTAACCCTAACACTAAAACTATCCTAGGGCTGACGCTAACGCTAACCCTAACACTATCCTAGGGCTTATGCTAACCCTAACCCTAACCCAAACACTATCCTAGGGCTGATGCTAACCCTAACCCTATCACTATCCTAGGCCTGATGATAACCCTAACCCTAACCCTAACACTATCCTAGGGCTGATGCTAACCCTAACCCTAACCCTAACACTATCCTTGGTCTGATGCAAACCCTAACACTAACACTATCCTAGGGCTGATGCTAACCCTAACCCTTACCCTAACACTATCCTAGGGCTGATGCTAACCGTAACCCTAACCTTAACACTATCCTAGGGCTGATGCTAACCCTAACCCTAACCCTAACACTATCCTAGGCCTGATGCTAACCCTAACCCTAGCACTATCCTAGGGATGATGCTAACCCTAAACCTAACACAAACACTATCCTAGGGCTTATGCTAACCATAACCCTAACACTATCCTAGGTCTGATGCTAACACTAACCCTAACCCTAACACTATCCTAGGGCTGATGCTAACCCTAACCCAAACACTGTCCAAGGGCTGATGCTAACCCTAACCCTAACAGTAACACTATCGAAGGGCTGATGCTAACCCTAACCCTAACACTATCCTAGGGCTGATGCTAACCCTAACCATAAACCTAACACTATCCTAGGGCTGATGCTAACCCTAACCCTAACACTAACACTATCCTAGGGCTGATGCTAACCCTAACCCTAACCGTAACACTATCCTAGGGCTGATGCTAACCCTAACCCTAACACTATCCTAGGGCTGATGCTAACCCTAACCCTAACCCAAACACTATCCTAAGGCTGATGCTAACCCTAACCCTAACACTATCCTACGGCTGATGCTAACCCTAACCCTAACCGTAACACTATCCTAGGGCTGATGCTAACCCTAACCCTAACACTATCCTAAGGCTGATGCTAACCCTAACCCTAACACTATCCTAGGGCTGATGCTAACCCTAACCCTAACCCTAACACTATCCTAGGGCTGAAGTTAACTCTAACCCTAACACTATCCTAGGGCTGATGCTAACCCTAACCCTACCCCTAACACTATCCTAGGGCTGATGTTAACCCTAACCCTAACACTAACACTATCCTAGGGCTGATGCTAACGCTAACCCTAACACTATCCTAGGGCTTATGCTAACCCTAACCCTAACCCAAACACTATCCTAGGGCTGATGCTAACCCTAACCCTAACACTATCCTAGGGCTGATGATAACCCTAACCCTAACCCTAACACTATCCTAGGGCTGATGCTAACCCTAACCCTAACCCTAACACTATCCTTGGTCTGATGCAAACCCTAACACTAACACTATCCTAGGGCTGATGCTAACCCTAACCCTTACCCTAACACTATCCTATGGCTGATGCTAACCGTAACCCTAACCTTAACACTATCTTAGGGCTGATGCTAACCCTAACCCTAACCCTAACACTATCCTAGCGCTGATGCTAATCCTAACCCTAACACTATCCTAGGCCTGATGCTAACCCTAACCCTAACCCTAACACTATCCTAGGCCTGATGCTAACCGTAACCCTAACCTTAACACTATCCTAGGGCTGATGCTAACCCTAACCCTAGCACTATCCTAGGGCTGATGCTAACCCTAAACCTAACTCAAACACTATCCTAGGGCTTTTGCTAACCATAACCCTAACACTATCCTAGGTCTGATGCTAACACTAACCCTAACCCTAACACTATCCTAGGGCTGATGCTAACCCTAACCCTAACACTATCCAAGGGGTGATGCTAACCCTAACCCTAACAGTAACACTATCGAAGGGCTGATGCTAACCCTAACCCTAACACTATCCTAGGGCTGATGCTAACCCTAACCCTAACCCTAACACTATCCTAGGGCTGATGCTAACCCTAACCCTAACCCAAACACTATCCTAGGGCTGATGCTAATCATAACCCTAACACTATCCTAGGCCTGATGCTAACATTAACCCTAACCCTAACACTATCCTAGGGCTGATGCTAACCCTAACCCTAACACTATCCTAGGGCTGATGCTAACCATAACCGAACCCTAACACTATCCTAGGGCTGATGCTAAACCTAACCCTAACCCTAACACTATCCAAGGGCTGATGCTACCCCTAACCCTAACACTATCCCAGGGCTGAAGCGAACCCTAACCCTAAATCTAAAACTGTCCTAGGTCTGATGCTAACCCTAACCCTAACACTATCCTTGGGCTGATGCTAACCCTAAACATAACACTATCCTAGGCCTGATGCTAACCCTAACCCTAGCACTATCCTAGGGCTGATGCTAACCCTAACACTAACTCAAACACTATCCTAGGGCTTATGCTAACCATAACCCTAACACTATCCTAGGTTTGATGCTAACACTAACCCTAACCCTAACACTATCCTAGGGCTGATGCTAACCCTAACCCTAACACTATCCTAGGGCTGATGCTAACCCTAACCCTAACACTATCCAAGGGCTGATGCTAACCCTAACCCTAACACTATCCTAAGGCTGATGCTAACCGTAACCCTAACCCTAAGACTATCCTAGGGCTGATGCTAACCCTAACCCTAACCCTAACACTATCCTAGGGCTGATCCTAACCCTAACCCTAACCCTAACACTATCCTATGGCTGATGCTAACCCTAACCCTAACCCTAACACTATCCTAGGGCTGATGCTAACCCTATCACTAACCCAAACACTATCCTAGGGCTGATGCTAACACTAACCCTAGCCCTAACACTATCCTAGGGCTGATGCTAACCCTAACACTAACACTATCCTAGGGCTGATGCTAACCCTAACCCTAACCCAACATTGTCCTAGGGCTGAGGTTAACCCTAACCCTAACACTATCCTATGGCTGATGCTAACCCTAACCCTAACCCTAACACTATCCTAGGGCTGATGCTAACCCTAACCCTAACACTATCCTACGGCTGATGCTAACCCTAACCCTAACCGTAACACTATCCTAGGGCTGATGCTAACCCTAACCCTAACACTATCCTAGGGCTGATGCTAACCCTATCCCTAACCCTAACACTATCCTAAGGCTGATGATAACCCTAACCCTAACACTATCCTACGGCTGATGCTAACCCTAACCCTAAGCGTAACACTATCCTAGGGCTTATGCTAACCCTAACCCTAACACTATCCTAAGGCTGATGCTAACCCTAACCCTAACACTATCCTAGGGCTGATGCTAACCCTAACCCTAACCCTAACACTATCCTAGGGCTGAAGTTAACTCTAACCCTAACACTATCCTAGGGCTGATGCTAACCCTAACCCTACCCCTAACACTATCCTAGGGCTGATGCTAACCCTAACCCTAACACTAACACTATCCTAGGGCTGATGCTAACGCTAACCCTAACACTATCCTAGGGCTTATGCTAACCCTAACCCTAACCCAAACACTATCCTAGGGCTGATGCTAACCCTAACCCTAACACTATCCTAGGCCTGATGATAACCCTAACCCTAACCCTAACACTATCCTAGGGCTGATGCTAACCCTAACCCTAACCCTAACACTATCCTTGGTCTGATGCAAACCCTAACACTAACACTATCCTAGGGCTGATGCTAACCCTAACCCTTACCCTAACACTATCCTAGGGCTGATGCTAACCGTAACCCTAACCTTAACACTATCCTAGGGCTGATGCTAACCCTAACCCTAACCCTAACACTAATCTAGCGCTGATGCTAATCCTAACCCTAACACTATCCTAGGCCTGATGCTAACCCTAACCCTAACCCTAACACTATCCTAGGCCTGATGCTAACCGTAACCCTAACCTTAACACTATCCTAGGGCTGATGCTAACCCTAACCCTAGCACTATCCTAGGGCTGATGCTAACCCTAAACCTAACTCAAACACTATCCTAGGGCTTATGCTAACCATAACCCTAACACTATCCTAGGTCTGATGCTAACACTAACCCTAACCCTAACACTATCCTAGGGCTCATGCTAACCCTAACCCTAACACTATGCTAGGGCTGATGCTAACCCTAACCCTAACAGTAACACTATCGAAGGGCTGATGCTAACCCTAACCCTAACACTATCCTAGGGCTGATGCTAACCCTAACCCTAACCCTAACACTATCCTAGGGCTGATGCTAACCCTAACCCTAACCCAAACACTATCCTAGGGCTGATGCTAATCATAACCCTAACACAATCCTAGGCCTGATGCTAACATTAACCCTAACCCTAACACTATCCTAGGGCTGATGCTAACCCTAACCCTAACACTATCCTAGGGCTCATGCTAACCATAACCGAACCCTAACACTATCCTAGGGCTGATGCTAAACCTAACCCTAACCCTAACACTATCCAAGGGCTGATGCTAACCCTAACCCTAACACTATCCCAGGGCTGAAGCGAACCCTAACCCTAAATCTAAAACTGTCCTAGGTCTGATGCTAACCCTAACCCTAACACTATCCTTGGGCTGATGCTAACCCTAAACATAACACTATCCTATGCCTGATGCTAACCCTAACCCTAGCACTATCCTAGGGCTGATGCTAACCCTAACACTAACTCAAACACTATCCTAGGGCTTATGCTAACCATAACCCTAACACTATCCTAGGTTTGATGCTAACACTAACCCTAACCCTAACACTATCCTAGGGCTGATGCTAACCCTAACCCTAACACTATCCTAGGGCTGATGCTAACCCTAACCCTAACACTATCCAAGGGCTGATGCTAACCCTAACCCTAACACTATCCTAGGGCTGATGCTAACCGTAACCCTAACCCTAAGACTATCCTAGGGCTGATGCTAACCCTAACCCTAACCCTAACACTATCCTAGGGCTGATCCTAACCCTAACCCTAACCCTAACACTATCCTAGGGCTGATGCTAACCCTAACCCTAACCCTAACACTATCCTAGGGCTGATGCTAACCCTATCACTAACCCAAACACTATCCTAGGGCTGATGCTAACACTAACCCTAGCCCTAACACTATCCTAGGGCTGATGCTAACCCTAACACTAACACTATCCTAGGGCTGATGCTAACCCTAACCCTAACCCAACATTGTCCTAGGGCTGAGGTTAACCCTAACCCTAACACTATCCTATGGCTGATGCTAACCCTAACCCTAACCCTAACACTATCCTAGGGCTGATGCTAACCCTAACCCTAACACTATCCTACGGCTGATGCTAACCCTAACCCTAACCGTAACACTATCCTTGGTCTGATGCAAACCCTAACACTAACACTATCCTAGGGCTGATGCTAACCCTAACCCTTACCCTAACACTATCCTAGGGCTGATGCTAACCGTAACCCTAACCTTAACACTATCCTAGGGCTGATGCTAACCCTAACCCTAACCCTAACACTATTCTAGCGCTGATGCTAATCCTAACCCTAACACTATCCTAGGCCTGATGCTAACCCTAACCCTAACCCTAACACTATCCTAGGCCTGATGCTAACCCTAACCCTAGCACTATCCTAGGGATGATGCTAACCCTAAACCTAACACAAACACTATCCTAGGGCTTATGCTAACCATAACCCTAACACTATCCTAGGTCTGATGCTAACACTAACCCTAACCCTAACACTATCCTAGGGCTGATGCTAACCCTAACCCAAACACTATCCAAGGGCTGATGCTAACCCTAACCCTAACAGTAACACTATCGAAGGGCTGATGCTAACCCTAACCCTAACACTATCCTAGGGCTGATGCTAACCCTAACCATAAACCTAACACTATCCTAGGGCTGATGCTAACCCTAACCCTAACACTAACACTATCCTAGGGCTGATGCTAACCCTACCCCTAACCGAAACACTATCCTAGGGCTGATGCTAATCATAACCCTAACACTATCCTAGGCCTGATGCTAACATTAACCCTAACCCTAACACTATCCTAGGGCTGATGCTAACCCTAACCCTAACACTATCCTAGGGCTGATGCTAACCATAACCTAACCCTAACACTATCCTAGGGCTGATGCTAAACCTAACCCTAACCCTAACACTATCCAAGGGCTGATGCTAACCCTAACCCTAACACTATCCCAGGGCTGAAGCGAACGCTAACCCTAAACCTAAAACTGTCCTAGGGCTGATGCTAACCCTAACCCTAACACTATCCTAGGGCTGATGCTAACCCTAACCCTAACCCTAACACTATCCTAGGGCTGATGCTAACCCTAACCCTAACCCAAACACTATCCTAGGGCTGATGCTAATCATAACCCTAACACTATCCTAGGTCTGATGCTAACACTAACCCTAACCCTAACACTATCCTAGGGCTGATGCTAACCCTTACCCTAACACTATGCTAGGGCTGATGCTAACCGTAACTCTAACCCAAACACTACCCTAGGGCTGATACTAACCATCACCCTAACACTATCCTAGGTCTGATGCTAACACTAATCCTACCCCTAACTCTATCCTAGGGCTGATGCTAACCCTAACCCTAACACTATCCTAGGGCTGATGCTAACCCTAACCCTAACCCAACATTGTCCTAGGGCTGAGGTTAACCCTAACCCTAACACTATCCTATGGCTGATGCTAACCCTAACCCTAACCCTAACACTATCCTAGGGCTGATGCTAACCCTAACCCTAACCCAACATTGTCCTAGGGCTGAGGTTAACCCTAACCCTAACTCTATCCTATGGCTGATGCTAACCCTAACCCTAACCCTAACACTATCCTAGGGCTGATACTAACCCTAACCCTAACACTATCCTACGGGTGATGCTAACCCTAACCCTAGCCGTAACACTATCCTAGGGCTGATGCTAACCCTAACCCTAACACTATCCTAGGGCTGATGCTAACCCTATCCCTAACCCTAACACTATCCTAAGGCTGATGCTAACCCTAACCCTAACACTATCCTACGGCTGATGCTAACCCTAACCCTAACCGTAACACTATCCTAGGGCTGGTGCTAACCCTAACCCTAACACTATCCTAAGGCTGATGCTAATCCTAACCCTAACACTATCCTAGGGCTGATGCTAACCCTAACCCTAACCCTAACACTATCCTAGGGCTGAAGTTAACTCTACCCTAACATTATCCTAGGGCTGATGCTAACTCTAACCCTACCCCTAACACTATCCTAGGGCTGATGCTAACCCTAAACCTAACACTAACACTATCCTAGGGCTGATGCTAACCCTAACCCTAACACTATCCTAGGGCTGATGCTAACCCTAACCCTAACCCAAACACTATCCTAGGGCTGATGCTAACCCTAACCCTAACACTATCCTAGGCCTGATGATAACCCTAACCCTATGCTAACACTATCCTAGGGCTGATGCTAACCCTAACCCTAACCCTAACACTATCCTTGGTCTGATGCAAACCCTAACACTAACACTATCCTAGGGCTGATGCTAACCCTAACCCTTACCCTAACACTATCCTAGGGCTGATGCTACCCGTAACCCTAACCTTAACACTATCCTAGGGCTGATGCTAACCCTAACCCTAACCCTAACAGTATCCTAGCGCTGATGCTAATCCTAACCCTAACACTATCCTAGGCCTGATGCTAACCCTAACCCTAACCCTAACCTACCCTAGGGCTGATGGTAACCGTAACCCAAACCTTAACACTATCCTAGGGCTGATGCTAACCCTAACCCTAGCACTATCCTAGGGCTGATGCTAACCCTAAACCTAACTCAAACACTATCCTAGGGCTTATGCTAACCATAACCCTAACACTATCCTAGGTCTGATGCTAACACTAACCCTAACCCTAACACTATCCTAGGGCTGATGCTAACCCTAACCCTAACACTATGCTAGGGCTGATGCTAACCCTAACCCTAACAGTAACACTATCGAAGGGCTGATGCTAACCCTAACCCTAACACTATCCTAGGGCTGATGCTAACCCTAACCCTAACCCTAACACTATCCAAGGGCTGATGCTAACACTAACCCTAACACTATCCTAGGGCTCATGCTAACCGTAACCCTAACCCTAACACTATCCTAGGGCTGATGCTAACCCTAACCCTAACCCTAACACTATCCTAGGGCTGATGCTAACCCTAACCCTAACCCAAACACTATCCTAGGGCTGATGCTAATCATAACCCTAACACTATCCTAGGTCTGATGCTAACACTAACCCTAACCCTAACACTATCCTAGGGCTGATGCTAACCCTAACCCTCACACTATGCTAGGACTGATGCTAACCCTAACCCTAACCCAAACACTACCCTAGGGCTGATGCTAACCATCAACCTAACACTATCCTAGGTCTGATGCTATCACTAACCCTAGCCCTAACACTATCCTAGGGCTGATGCTAACCCTAACACTAACCCTAACACTATCCTAGGTCTGATGCTAATCATAACCCTAACACTATCCTAGGTCTGATGCTAACCCTAACCCTAACCCTAACACTATCCTAGCGCTGATGCTAATTCTAACCCTAACACTATCCTAGGGCTGATGCTAACCCTAACCCTAACACTATCCTAGGGCTGATGCGAACCCTAACCCTAACCCTAAAACTGTCCTAGGTCTGATGCTAACCCTAACCCTAACACTATCCTAGGGCTGATGCTAACCCTAACCCTAACCCAAACACTATCGTAGGGTTGATGCTAACCATGAACCTAACACTATCCTAGGTCTCATGCTAACACTAACCCTAGCCCTCACTCTATCCTAGGGCTGATGCTAACCCTAACCCTAACACTATCCTAGGGCTGAGGATAACCCTAAAACTAACCCTAACACTATCCTAGGGCTGATGCTATCCCTAACACTAACACTATCCTAGGGCTGATGCTAACCCTAACCCTAACCCTAACACTATCCTAAGGCTGCTGCTAACCCTAACACTATCCTAGGCCTGATGCTAACCCTAACCCTAACCCTAACACTATCCTAGGGCTGATGCTAACCCTAACCCTAACCCAAACACTATCCTAGGTCTGATGCTAATCATAACCCTAACACTATCCTAGGTCTGATGCTAACACTAACCCTAACCCTAACACTATCCTAGGGCTGATGCTAACCCTAACCCTCACACTATGCTAGGACTGATGCTAACCCTAACCCTAACCCAAACACTACCCTAGGGCTGATGCTAACCATCAACCTAACACTATCCTAGGTCTGATGCTATCACTAACCCTAGCCCTAACACTATCCTAGGGCTGATGCTAACCCTAACACTAACACTATCCTAGGGCTGATGCTAACCCTAACCCTTACCCTAACACTATCCTAGGGTGATGCTAACCGTAACCCTAACCTTAACACTATCCTAGGGCTGATGCTAACCCTAACCCTAACCCTAACACTATCCTAGCGCTGATGCTAATTCTAACCCTAACACTATCCTAGGCCTGATGCTAACCCTAACCCTAACCCTAACACTATCCTAGGGCTGATGCTAACCGTAACCCTAACCTTAACACTATCCTAGGGCTGATGCTAACCCTAAACCTAGCACTATCCTAGGGCTGATGCTAACCCTAAACCTAACTCAAACACTATCCTAGGGCTTATGCTAACCATAACCCTAACACTATCCTAGGTCTGATGCTAACACTAACCGTAACCCTAACACTATCCTAGGGCTGATGCTAACCCTAACCCTAACACTATCCTAGGGCTGATGCTAACCCTAACCCTAACAGTAACACTATCGAAGGGCTGATGCTAACCCTAACCCTAACACTATCCTAGGGCTGATGCTAACCGTAACTCTAACCCTAACACTATCCTAGGGCTGATGCTAACCCTATCCCTAACCCTAACACTATCCTAGGGCTGATGCTAACCCTAAACCTAACCCTATCACTATTCTAGGGCTGATGCTAACCCTAACCCTAACCCAAACACTATCCTAGGGCTGATGCTAATCATAACCCTAACACTATCCTAGGCCTGATGCTAACAGTAACCCTAACCCTAACACTATCCTAGGGCTGATGCTAACCCTAACCCTAACACTATCCTAGGGCTGATGCTAACACTAACCAAACCCTAACACTATCCTAGGGCTGATGCTAAACCTAACCCTAACCCTAACACTATCCTAGGGCTGATGCTAACCCTAACCCTAACACTATCCTAGGGCTGATGCGAACCCTAACCCTAACCCTAAAACTGTCCTAGGTCTGATGCTAACCCTAACCCTAACACTATCCTAGGGCTGATGCTAACCCTAACCCTAACCCAAACACTATCGTAGGGTTGATGCTAACCATGAACCTAACACTATCCTAGGTCTCATGCTAACACTAACCCTAGCCCTCACTCTATCCTAGGGCTGATGCTAACCCTAACCCTAACACTATCCTAGGGCTGAGGCTAACCCTAAAACTAACCCTAACACTATCCTAGGGCTGATGCTATCCCTAACACTAACACTATCCTAGGGCTGATGCTAACCCTAACCCTAACCCTAACACTATCCTAAGGCTGCTGCTAACCCTAACACTATCCTAGGCCTGATGCTAACCCTAACCCTAACCCTAACCCTAACACTATCCTAGTTCTGGTGCTAACCCTAACCCTAACACTATCCTAGGGCTGATACTAACCCTAAAACTAACCCTAACACTATCCTAGGGCTGATGCTATTCCTAACACTAACACTATCCTAGGGCTGATGCTAACCCTAACCCTAACCCTAACACTATCATAGGACTGATGCTAACCCTAACACCAACCCTAACACTATCCTAGGGCTGATGCTAAATCTAACCCTAACCCAAACACTATCCTAGGGCTGATGCTAATCATAACCCTAACACTATCCCAGGTCTGATGCTAACACTAACCCTAACCTTAACACTATCCTAGGGCTGATGCTAACCCTAACCCTAACACTATCCTAGGGCTGATGCTAAACCTAACCCTAACCCTAACACTATCCTAGGGCTGATGCTAACCCTAACCCTAACACTATCCTTGGGCGGATGCTATCCCTAACCATAACACTATCCTAGGCCTGATGCTAACCCTAACCCTAGCACTATCCTAGGGCTGATGCTAACCCTAACCCTAACTCAAACACTATCCTAGGGCTTATGCTAACCATAACCCTAACACTATCCTAGGTTTGATGCTAACACTAACCCTAACCCTAACACTATCCTAGGGCTGATGCTAACCCTAACCCTAACACTATCCTAGGGCTGATGCTAACCCTAACCCTAACCCTAACACTATCCAAGGGCTGATGCTAACCCTAACCCTAACACTATCCTAGGGCTGATGCTAACCGTAACCCTAACCCTAAGACTATCCTTCGGCTGATGCTAACCCTAACCCTAACCCTAACACTATCCTAGGGCTGATGCTAACCCTAACCCTAACCCTAACACTATCCTAGGGCTGATGCTAACCGTAACCCTAACCCAAACATTACCCTAGGGCTGATGCTAACCATCACCCTAACACTATCCTAGGTCTGATGCTAACACTAATCCTAGCCCTAACACTATCCTAGGGCTGATGCTAACCCTAACCCTAAGACTATCCTAGGGCTGATGCTAACCCTAACCCTAACCCAACATTGTCCTAGTGCTGAGGTTAACCCTAACCCTAACACTATCCTATGGCTGATGCTAACCCTAACCCTAACCCTAACACTATCCTAGGGCTGATGCTAACCCTAACACTATCCTACGGCTGATGCTAACCCTTACCCTAACCGTAACACTATCCTAGGGCTGATGCTAACCCTAACCCTAACCCTAACACTATCCTAAGGCTGATGCTAACCCTAACCCTAACACTATCCTACGGCTGATGCTAACCCTAACCCTAACCGTAACACTATCCTAGGGCTGATGCTAACCCTAACCCTGACACTATCCTAAGGCTGATGCTAACCCTAACCCTAACTCTATCCTAGGGCTGATGCTAACCCTAACCCTAACACTATCCTAGGGCTGATGCTAACCCTAACCCTAACAGTAACACTATCGAAGGGCTGATGCTAACCCTAACCCTAACACTATCCTAGGGCTGATGCTAACCGTAACTCTAACCGTAACACTATCCTAGGGCTGATGCTAACCCTATCCCTAACCCTAACACTATCCTAGGGCTGATGCTAACCCTAAACCTAACCCTATCACTATTCTAGGGCTGATGCTAACCCTAACCCTAACCCAAACACTATCCTAGGGCTGATGCTAATCATAACCCTAACACTATCCTAGGCCTGATGCTAACAGTAACCCTAACCCTAACACTATCCTAGGGCTGATGCTAACCCTAACCCTAACACTATCCTAGGGCTGATGCTAACACTAACCAAACCCTAACACTATCCTAGGGCTGATGCTAAACCTAAAATTAACCCTAACACTATCCTAGGGCTGATGCTAACCCTAACCCTAACACTATCCTAGGGCTGATGCGAACCCTAACCCTAACCCTAAAACTGTCCTAGGTCTGATGCTAACCCTAACCCTAACACTATCCTAGGGCTGATGCTAACCCTAACCCTAACCCAAACACTATCGTAGGGTTGATGCTAACCATGAACCTAACACTATCCTAGGTCTCATGCTAACACTAACCCTAGCCCTCACTCTATCCTAGGGCTGATGCTAACCCTAACCCTAACACTATCCTAGGGCTGAGGCTAACCCTAAAACTAACCCTAACACTATCCTAGGGCTGATGCTATCCCTAACACTAACACTATCCTAGGGCTGATGCTAACCCTAACCCTAACCCTAACACTATCCTAAGGCTGCTGCTAACCCTAACACTATCCTAGGCCTGATGCTAACCCTAACCCTAACCCTAACACTATCCTAGTTCTGATGCTAACCCTAACCCTAACACTATCCTAGGGCTGATACTAACCCTAAAACTAACCCTAACACTATCCTAGGGCTGATGCTATTCCTAACACTAACACTATCCTAGGGCTGATGCTAACCCTAACCCTAACCCTAACACTATCATAGGACTGATGCTAACCCTAACACCAACGCTAACACTATCCTAGGGCTGATGCTAAATCTAACCCTAACCCAAACACTATCCTAGGGCTGATGCTAATCATAACCCTAACACTATCCCAGGTCTGATGCTAACACTAACCCTAACCTTAACACTATCCTAGGGCTGATGCTAACCCTAACCCTAACACTATCCTAGGGCTGATGCTAAACCTAACCCTAACCCTAACACTATCCTAGGGCTGATGCTAACCCTAACCCTAACACTATCCTTGGGCGGATGCTATCCCTAACCATAACACTATCCTAGGCCTGATGCTAACCCTAACCCTAGCACTATCCTAGGGCTGATGCTAACCCTAACCCTAACTCAAACACTATCCTAGGGCTTATGCTAACCATAACCCTAACACTATCCTAGGTTTGATGCTAACACTAACCCTAACCCTAACACTATCCTAGGGCTGATGCTAACCCTAACCCTAACACTATCCTAGGGCTGATGCTAACCCTAACCCTAACCCTAACACTATCCAAGGGCTGATGCTAACCCTAACCCTAACACTATCCTAGGGCTGATGCTAACCGTAACCCTAACCCTAAGACTATCCTTCGGCTGATGCTAACCCTAACCCTAACCCTAACACTATCCTAGGGCTGATGCTAACCCTAACCCTAACCCTAACACTATCCTAGGGCTGATGCTAACCGTAACCCTAACCCAAACACTACCCTAGGGCTGATGATAACCATCACCCTAACACTATCCTAGGTCTGATGCTAACACTAATCCTAGCCCTAACACTATCCTAGGGCTGATGCTAACCCTAACCCTAAGACTATCCTAGGGCTGATGCTAACCCTAACCCTAACCCAACATTGTCCTAGTGCTGAGGTTAACCCTAACCCTAACACTATCCTATGGCTGATGCTAACCCTAACCCTAACCCTAACACTATCCTAGGGCTGATGCTAACCCTAACACTATCCTACGGCTGATGCTAACCCTTACCCTAACCGTAACACTATCCTAGGGCTGATACTAACCCTAACCCTAACCCTAACACTATCCTAAGGCTGATGCTAACCCTAACCCTAACACTATCCTACGGCTGATGCTAACCCTAACCCTAACCGTAACACTATCCTAGGGCTGATGCTAACCCTAACCCTGACACTATCCTAAGGCTGATGCTAACCCTAACCCTAACACTATCCTAGGGCTGATGCTAACACTAACCCTAACCCTAACGCTATCCTAGGGCTGATGTTAACTCTAACCCTAACACTATCCTAGGGCTGATGCTAACCCTAACACTACCCCTAACACTATCCTAGGGCTGATGCTAACCCTAACCCTAGCACTATCCTAGGGCTGATGCTAACCCTAAGCCTAACTCAAACACTATCCTAGGGCTTATGCTAACCATAACCCTAACACTATCCTAGGGCTGATGCTAACTCTAACCATAACACTATCCTAGGCCTGATGCTAACCCTAACCCTAGTACTATAATAGGGCTGATGCTAACACTAACGCTAACTCAAACACTATCCTAGGGCTTATGCTAGCCATAACCCTAACACTATCCTAGGTTTGATGCTAACACTAACCCTAACCCTAACACTATCCTAGGGCTGATGCTAACCCTAACCCTAACACTATCCTAGGGCTGACGCTAACCCTAACCCTAACCCTAACACTATCCAAGGGCTGATGCTAACCCTAACACTAACACTATCCTAGGGCTGAGGCTAACCCTAAAACTAACCCTAACACTATCCTAGGGCTGATGCTATCCCTAACACTAACACTATCCTAGGGCTGATGCTAACCCTAACCCTAACCCTAACACTATCCTAAGGCTGCTGCTAACCCTAACACTATCCTAGGCCTGATGCTAACCCTAACCATAACCCTAACACTATCCTAGTTCTGATGCTAACCCTAACACTAACACTATCCTAGGGCTGATACTAACCCTAAAACTAACCCTAACACTATCCTAGGGCTGATGCTATCCCTAACACTAACACTATCCTAGGGCTGATGCTAACCCTAACCCTAACCCTAACACTATCATAGGACTGATGCTAACCCTAACACCAACCCTAACACTATCCTAGGGCTGATGCTAAATCTAACCCTAACCCAAACACTATCCTAGGGCTGATGCTAATCATAACCCTAACACTATCCCAGGTCTGATGCTAACACTAACCCTAACCTTAACACTATCCTAGGGCTGACGCTAACCCTAACCCTAACACTATCCTAGGGCTGATGCTAAACCTAACCCTAACCCTAACACTATCCTAGGGCTGATGCTAACCCTAACCCTAACACTATCCTTGGGCTGATGCTATCCCTAACCATAACACTATCCTAGCTCTGATGCTAACCCTAACCCTAGCACTATCCTAGGGCTGATGCTAAACCTAACCCTAACTCAAACACTATCCTAGGGCTTATGCTAACCATAACCCTAACACTATCCTAGGTTTGATGCTAACACTAACCCTAACCCTAACACTATCCTAGGGCTGATGCTAACCCTAACCCTAACACTATCCTAGGGCTGATGCTAACCCTAACCCTAACCCTAAAACTATCCAAGGGCTGATGCTAACCCTAACCCTAACACTATCCTAGGGCTGATGCTAACCGTAACCCTAACCCTAAGACTATCCTAGGGCTGATGCTAACCCTAACCCTAACCCTAACACTATCCTAGGGCTGATGCTAACCCTAACCCTAACCCTAACACTATCCTAGGGCTGATGCTAACCGTAACCCTAACCCAAACACTACCCTAGGGCTGATGCTAACCATCACCCTAACACTATCCTAGGTCTGATGCTAACACTAATCCTAGCCCTAACACTATCCTAGGGCTGATGCTAACCCTAACCCTAAGACTATCCTAGGGCTGATGCTAACCCTAACTCTAACCCAACATTGTCCTAGGGCTGAGGTTAACCCTAACCCTAACACTATCCTATGGCTGATGCTAACCCTAACCCTAACCCTAACACTATCCTAGGGCTGATGCTAACCCTAACACTATCCTACGGCTGATGCTAACCCTTACCCTAACCGTAACACTATCCTAGGGCTGATGCTAACCCTAACCCTAACCCTAACACTATCCTAAGGCTGATGCTAACCCTAACCCTAACACTATCCTACGGCTGATGCTAACCCTAACCCTAACCGTAACACTATCCTAGGGCTGATGCTAACCCTAACCCTGACACTATCCTAAGGCTGATGCTAACCCTAACCCTAACACTATCCTAGGGCTGATGCTAACCCTAACCCTAACCCTAACACTATCCTAGGGCTGATGTTAACTCTAACCCTAACACTATCCTAGGGCTGATGCTAACCCTAACCCTACCCCTAACACTATCCTAGGGCTGATGCTAACCCTAACCCTAGCACTATCCTAGGGCTGATGCTAACCCTAAGCCTAACTCAAACACTATCCTAGGGCTGATGCTAACCCTATCACTAACCCAAACACTATCCTAGGGCTGATGCTAATCATAACCCTAACACTATCCTAGGGCTGATGCTAACTCTAACCATAACACTATCCTAGGCCTGATGCTAACCCTAACCCTAGTACTATAATAGGGCTGACGCTAACACTAACGCTAACTCAAACACTATCCTAGGGCTTATGCTAGCCATAACCCTAACACTATCCTAGGTTTGATGCTAACACTAACCCTAACCCTAACACTATCCTAGGGCTGATGCTAACCCTAACCCTAACACTATCCTAGGGCTGACGCTAACCCTAACCCTAACCCCAACAGTATCCAAGGGCTGATGCTAACCCTAACCCTAACACTATCCTAGGGCTGATGCTAACCGTAACCCTAACCCTAACACTATCCTAGGGCTGATGCTAACCCTAACCCTAACCCTAACACTATCCTAGGGCTGATGCTAACCCTATCACTAACCCAAACACTATCCTAGGGCTGATGCTAACCCTAACACTAACACTATCCTAGGGCTGATGCTAACCCTAACCCTAACCCAACATTGTCCTAGGGCTGAGGTTAACCCTAACCCTAACACTATCCTATGGCTGATGCTAACCCTAACCCTAACCCTAACACTATCCTAGGGCTGATGCTATTCCTAACCCTAACTCTATCCTACGGCTGATGCTAACCCTAACCCTAACCGTAACACTATCCTAGGGCTGATGCTAACCCTAACCCTAACACTATCCTAGGGCTGATGCTAACCCTAACCCTAACCCAAACACTATCCTAAGGCTGATGCTAACCCTAACCCTAACACTGTCCTACGGCTGATGCTAACCCTAACCCTAACCGTAACACTATTCTAGGGCTGATGCTAACCCTAACCCTAACACTATCCTAAGGCTGATGCTAACCCTAACCCTAACACTATCCTAGGGCTGATGCTAACCCTAACCCTAACCCTAACACTATCCTAGGGCTGAAGTTAACTCTAACCCTAACACTATCCTAGGGCTGATGCTAACCCTAACCCTACCCCTAACACTATCCTAGGGCTGATGTTAACCCTAACCCTAACACTAACACTATCCTAGGGCTGATGCTAACGCTAACCCTAACACTATCCTAGGGCTTATGCTAACCCTAACCCTAACCCAAACACTATCCTAGGGCTGATGCTAACCCTAACCCTAACACTATCCTAGGGCTGATGATAACCCTAACCCTAACCCTAACACTATCCTAGGGCTGATGCTAACCCTAACCCTAACCCTAACACTATCCTTGCTCTGATGCAAACCCTAACACTAACACTATCCTAGGGCTGATGCTAACCCTAACCCTTACCCTAACACTATCCTAGGCCTGATGCTAACCGTAACCCTAACCTTAACACTATCCTAGGGCTGATGCTAACCCTAACCCTAGCACTATCCTAGGGCTGATGCTAACCCTAAACCTAACTCAAACACTATCCTAGGGCTTATGCTAACCATAACCCTAACACTATCCTAGGTCTGATGCTAACACTAACCCTAACCCTAACACTATCCTAGGGCTGATGCTAACCCTAACCCTAACACTGTCCAAGGGCTGATGCTAACCCTAACCCTAACAGTAACACTATCGAAGGGCTGATGCTAACCCTAACCCTAACACTATCCTAGGGCTGATGCTAACCATAACCCTAACCCTAACACTATCCTAGGGCTGATGCTAACCCTAACCCTAACACTAACACTATCCTAGGGCTG
Organism: Lemur catta; assembly: GCF_020740605.2. Classification (NCBI taxonomy): domain Eukaryota; kingdom Metazoa; phylum Chordata; class Mammalia; order Primates; family Lemuridae; genus Lemur; species Lemur catta. The sequence goes on along the minus strand of NW_025423860.1, from coordinate 1,551,153 downwards.
ATGCTAACCCTAACCCTAACCCAAACACGATCCTAGGGCTGATGCTAATCATAACCATAACACTATCCTAGGCCTGATGCTAACATTAACCCTAACCCTAACACTATCCTAGGGCTGATGCTAACCCTAACCCTAACACTGTCCCAGGGCTGAAGTGAACCCTAACCCTAACCCTAAAACTGTCCTAGGTCTGATGCTAACCCTAACCCTAACACTATCCTTGGGCTGATGCTAACCCTAAACATAACACTATCCTAGGCCTGATGCTAACCCTAACCCTAGCACTATCCTAGGGCTGATGCTAACCCTAACACTAACTCAAACACTATCCTAGGGCTTATGCTAACCATAACCCTAACACTATCCTAGGTTTGATGCTAACACTAAGCCTAACCCTAACACTATCCTAGGGCTGATGCTAACCCTAACCCTAACACTATCCTAGGGCTGATGCTAACCATAACCCTAACACTATCCAAGGGCTGATGCTAACCCTAACCCTAACACTATCCTAGGGCTGATGCTAACCGTAACCCTAACCCTAAGACTATCCTAGGGCTGATGCTAACCCTAACCCTAACCCTAACACTATCCTAGGGCTGATGCTAACCCTAACCCTAACCCTAACACTATCCTAGGGCTGATGCTAACCCTAACCCTAACCCAAACACTATCCTAGGGCTGATGCTAATCATTACCCTAACACTATCCTAGGTCTGATGCTAACATTAACCCTAACCCTAACACTATCCTAGGGCTGATGCTAACCCTTACCCTAACACTATGCTCGGGCTGATGCTAACCGTAACTCTAACCCAAACACTACCCTAGGGCTGATGCTAACCATCACCCTAACACTATCCTAGGTCTGATGCTAACACAAATCCTACCCCTAACACTATCCTAGGGCTGATGCTAACCCTAACCCTAACACTATCCTAGGGCTGATGCTAACCCTAACCCTAACCCAACATTTTCCTAGGGCTGAGGTTAACCCTAACCCTAACACTATCCTATGGCTGATGCTAACCCTAACCCTAACCCTAACACTATCCTAGGGCTGATGCTAACCCTAACCCTAACCCAACATTGTCCTAGGGCTGAGGTTAACCCTAACCCTAACACTATCCTATGGCTGATGCTAACCCTAACCCTAACCCTAACACTATCCTAGGGCTTATGCTAATCCTAACCCTAACACTATCCTACGGCTGATGCTAACCCTAACCCTAACCGTAACACTATCCTAGGGCTGATGCTAACCCTAACCCTAACACTATCCTAGGGCTGATGCTAACCCTAACCCTAACCCAAACACTATCCTAAGGCTGATGCTAACCCTAACCCTAACACTATCCTACGGCTGATGCTAACCCTAACCCTAACCGTAACACTATCCTAGGGCTGATGCTAACCCTAACCCTAACACTATCCTAAGGCTGATGCTAACCCTAACCCTAACACTATCCTAGGGCTGATGCTAACCCTAACCCTAACCCTAACACTATCCTAGGGCTGAAGTTAACTCTAACCCTAACAGTATCCTAGGGCTGATGCTAACCCTAACCCTACCCCTAACACTATCCAAGGGTGATGTTAACCCTAACCCTAACACTAACACTATCCTAGGGCTGATGCTAACGCTAACCCTAACACTATCCTAGGGCTTATGCTAACCCTAACCCTAACCCAAACACTATCCTAGGGCTGATGCTAACCCTAACCCTAACACTATCCTAGGGCTGATGATAACCCTAACCCTAACCCTAACACTATCCTAGGGCTGATGCTAACCCTAACCCTAACCCTAACACTATCCTTGGTCTGATGCAAACCCTAACACTAACACTATCCTAGGGCTGATGCTAACCCTAACCCTTACCCTAACACTATCCTATGGCTGATGCTAACCGTAACCCTAACCTTAACACTATCTTAGGGCTGATGCTAACCCTAACCCTAACCCTAACACTATCCTAGCGCTGATGCTAATCCTAACCCTAACACTATCCTAGGCCTGATGCTAACCCTAACCCTAACCCTAACACTATCCTAGGCCTGATGCTAACCGTAACCCTAACCTTAACACTATCCTAGGGCTGATGCTAACCCTAACCCTAGCACTATCCTAGGGCTGATGCTAACCCTAAACCTAACTCAAACACTATCCTAGGGCTTATGCTAACCATAACCCTAACACTATCCTAGGTCTGATGCTAACACTAACCCTAACCCTAACACTATCCTAGGGCTGATGCTAACCCTAACCCTAACACTATCCAAGGGCTGATGCTAACCCTAACCCTAACAGTAACACTATCGAAGGGCTGATGCTAACCCTAACCCTAACACTATCCTAGGGCTGATGCTAACCCTAACCCTAACCCTAACACTATCCTAGGGCTGATGCTAACCCTAACCCTAACACTAACACTATCCTAGGGCTGATGCTAACCCTAACCCTAACCCAAACACGATCCTAGGGCTGATGCTAATCATAACCATAACACTATCCTTGGCCTGATGCTAACATTAACCCTAACCCTAACACTATCCTAGGGCTGATGCTAACCCTAACCCTAACACTATCCTAGGGCTGATGCTAACCATAACCGAACCCTAACACTATCCTAGGGCTGATGCTAAACCTAACCCTAACCCTAACACTATCCAAGGGCTGATGCTAACCCTAACCCTAACACTATCCCAGGGCTGAAGTGAACCCTAACCCTAACCCTAAAACTGTCCTAGGTCTGATGCTAACCCTAACCCTAACACTATCCTTGGGCTGATGCTAACCCTAAACATAACACTATCCTAGGCCTGATGCTAACCCTAACCCTAGCACTATCCTAGGGCTGATGCTAACCCTAACACTAACTCAAACACTATCCTAGGGCTTATGCTAACCATAACCCTAACACTATCCTAGGTTTGATGCTAACACTAAGCCTAACCCTAACACTATCCTAGGGCTGATGCTAACCCTAACCCTAACACTATCCTAGGGCTGATGCTAACCCTAACCCTAACACTATCCAAGGGCTGATGCTAACCCTAACCCTAACACTATCCTAGGGCTGATGCTAACCGTAACCCTAACCCTAAGACTATCCTAGGGCTGATGCTAACCCTAACCCTAACCCTAACACTATCCTAGGGCTGATGCTAACCCTAACCCTAACCCTAACACTATCCTAGGGCTGATGCTAACCCTAACCCTAACCCAAACACTATCCTAGGGCTGATGCTAATCATTACCCTAACACTATCCTAGGTCTGATGCTAACATTAACCCTAACCCTAACACTATCCTAGGGCTGATGCTAACCCTTACCCTAACACTATGCTCGGGCTGATGCTAACCGTAACTCTAACCCAAACACTACCCTAGGGCTGATGCTAACCATCACCCTAACACTATCCTAGGTCTGATGCTAACACAAATCCTACCCCTAACACTATCCTAGGGCTGATGCTAACCCTAACCCTAACACTATCCTAGGGCTGATGCTAACCCTAACCCTAACCCAACATTTTCCTAGGGCTGAGGTTAACCCTAACCCTAACACTATCCTATGGCTGATGCTAACCCTAACCCTAACCCTAACACTATCCTAGGGCTGATGCTAACCCTAACCCTAACCCAACATTGTCCTAGGGCTGAGGTTAACCCTAACCCTAACACTATCCTATGGCTGATGCTAACCCTAACCCTAACCCTAACACTATCCTAGGGCTGATACTAACCCTAACCCTAACACTATCCTACGGGTGATGCTAACCCTAACCCTCGCCGTAACACTATCCTAGGGCTGATGCTAACCCTAACCCTAACACTATCCTAGGGCTGATGCTAACCCTATCCCTAACCCTAACACTATCCTAAGGCTGATGCTAACCCTAACACTAACACTATCCTACGGCTGATGCTAACCCTAACCCTAACCGTAACACTATCCTAGGGCTGGTGCTAACCCTAACCCTAACACTATCCTAAGGCTGATGCTAATCCTAACCCTAACACTATCCTAGGGCTGATGCTAACCCTAACCCTAACCCTAACACTATCCTAGGGCTGAAGTTAACTCTAACCCTAACATTATCCTAGGGCTGATGCTAACCCTAACCCTACCCCTAACACTATCCTAGGGCTGATGCTAACCCTAACCCTAACACAAACACTATCCTAGGGCTGATGCTAACCCTAACCCTAACACTATCCTAGGCCTGATGATAACCCTAACCCTATCCTAACACTATCCTAGGGCTGATGCTAACCCTAACCCTAACCCTAACACTATCCTTGGTCTGATGCAAACCCTAACACTAACACTATCCTAGGGCTGATGCTAACCCTAACCCTTACCCTAACACTATCCTAGGGCTGATGCTACCTGTAACCCTAACCTTAACACTATCCTAGGGCTGATGCTAACCCTAACCCTAACCCTAACAGTATTTTAGCGCTGATGCTAATCCTAACCCTAACACTATCCTAGGCCTGATGCTAACCCTAACCCTAACCCTAACACTATCCTAGGGCTGATGGTAACCGTAACCCTAACCTTAACACTATCCTAGGGCTGATGCTAACCCTAACCCTAGCACTATCCTAGGGCTGATGCTAACCCTAAACCTAACTCAAACACTATCCTAGGGCTTATGCTAACCATAACCCTAACACTATCCTAGGTCTGATGCTAACACTAACCCTAACCCTAACACTATCCTACGGCTGATGCTAACCCTAACCCTAACACTATGCTAGGGCTGATGCTAACCCTAACCCTAACAGTAACACTATCGAAGGGCTGATGCTAACCCTAACCCTAACACTATCCTAGGGCTGATGCTAACCCTAACCCTAACCCTAACACTATCCTAGGGCTGATGTTAACCTAACCCTAACCCTAACACTATCCTAGGGCTGATGCTCACCCGAACCCTAAGCCAAACACTATCCTAGGGCTGATGCTAATCATAACGCTAACACTATCCTAGTCCTGATGCTAACATTAACCCTAACCCTAACACTATCCTAGGGCTGATGCTAACCCTAACCCTAACACTATTCTAGGGCTGATGCTAACCCTAACCGAACCCTAACACTATCCTAGGGCTAATGCTAAACCTCACACTAACCCTAACACTTTCCTAGGGCTGATGCTAACCCTAACCCTAACACTATCCTAGGGCTGATGCGAACCCTAACCCTAACCCTAAAACTATCCTAGGTCTGATGCTAACCCTAACCCTAACACTATCCTAGGGCTGATGCTAACCCTAACCCTAACCCAAACACTATCCTAGGGTTGATGCTAACCATGAACGTAACACTATCCTAGGTCTCATGCTAACACTAACCCTAGCCCTCACACTATCCTAGGGCTGATGCTAACCCTAACCCTAACACTATCCTAGGGCTGAGGCTAACCCTAAAACTAACCCTAACACTATCCTAGGGCTGATGCTATCCCTAACACTAACACTATACTAGGGCTGATGCTAACACTAACCCTAACCCTAACACTATCCTAAGGCTGCTGCTAACCCTAACACTATCCTGGGCCTGATGCTAACCCTAACCCTAACCCTAACACTATCCTAGTTCTGATGCTAACCCTAACCCTAACACTATCCTACGGCTGATGCTAACCCTAAAACTAACCCTAACACTATCCTAGGGCTGAAGCTATCCCTAACACTAACACTATCCTAGGGCTGATGCTAACCCTAACCCTAACCCTAACACTATCATAGGACTGATGCTAACCATAACCCTAACACTATCCTAGGGCGGATTCTAAAGCTAAACCTAACCCTAACACTATCCTAGGGCTGATGCTAACCCTAACACTATCCTACGGCTGATGCTAACCCTTACCCTAACCGTAACACTATCCTAGGGCTGATGCTAACCCTAACCCTAACCCTAACACTATCCTAAGGCTGATGCTAACCCTAACCCTAACACTATCCTAGGGCTGATGCTAACCCTAACCCTAACCCTAACACTATCCTAGGGCTGATGTTAACTCTAACCCTAACACTATCCTAGGGCTGATGCTAACCCTAACCCTACCCCTAACACTATCCTAGGGCTGATGCTAACCCTAACCCTAGCACTATCCTAGGGCTGATGCTAACCCTAAGCCTAACTCAAACACTATCCTAGGGCTGATGCTAACCCTATCACTAACCCAAACACTATCCTAGGGCTGATGCTAATCATAACCCTAACACTATCCTAGGGCTGATGCTAACCCTAACCCTAACACTATCCTAGGGCTGATGCTAACCCTAACCCTAACAGTAACACTATCGAAGGGCTGATGCTAACCCTAACCCTAACCCTATCCTAGGGCTGATGCTAACCGTAACTCTAACCGTAACACTATCCTAGGGCTGATGCTAACCCTATCCCTAACCCTAACACTATCCTAGGGCTGATGCTAACCCTAAACCTAACCCTATCACTATTCTAGGGCTGATGCTAACCCTAACCCTAACCCAAACACTATCCTAGGGCTGATGCTAATCATAACCCTAACACTATCCTAGGCCTGATGCTAACAGTAACCCTAACCCTAACACTATCCTAGGGCTGATGCTAACCCTAACCCTAACACTATCCTAGGGCTGATGCTAACACTAACCAAACCCTAACACTATCCTAGGGCTGATGCTAAACCTAACCCTAACCCTAACACTATCCTAGGGCTGATGCTAACCCTAACCCTAACACTATCCTAGGGCTGATGCGAACCCTAACCCTAACCCTAAAACTGTCCTAGGTCTGATGCTAACCCTAACCCTAACACTATCCTAGGGCTGATGCTAACCCTAACCCTAACCCAAACACTATCGTAGGGTTGATGCTAACCATGAACCTAACACTATCCTAGGTCTCATGCTAACACTAACCCTAGCCCTCACTCTATCCTAGGGCTGATGCTAACCCTAACCCTAACACTATCCTAGGGCTGAGGCTAACCCTAAAACTAACCCTAACACTATCCTAGGGCTGATGCTATCCCTAACACTAACACTATCCTAGGGCTGATGCTAACCCTAACCCTAACCCTAACACTATCCTAAGGCTGCTGCTAACCCTAACACTATCCTAGGCCTGATGCTAACCCTAACCCTAACCCTAACACTATCCTAGTTCTGATGCTAACCCTAACCCTAACACTATCCTAGGGCTGATACTAACCCTAAAACTAACCCTAACACTATCCTAGGGCTGATGCTATTCCTAACACTAACACTATCCTAGGGCTGATGCTAACCCTAACCCTAACCCTAACACTATCATAGGACTGATGCTAACCCTAACACCAACCCTAACACTATCCTAGGGCTGATGCTAAATCTAACCCTAACCCAAACACTATCCTAGGGCTGATGCTAATCATAACCCTAACACTATCCCAGGTCTGATGCTAACACTAACCCTAACCTTAACACTATCCTAGAGCTGATGCTAACCCTAACCCTAACACTATCCTAGGGCTGATGCTAAACCTAACCCTAACCCTAACACTATCCTAGGGCTGATGCTAACCCTAACCCTAACACTATCCTTGGGCGGATGCTATCCCTAACCATAACACTATCCTAGGCCTGATGCTAACCCTAACCCTAGCACTATCCTAGGGCTGATGCTAACCCTAACCCTAACTCAAACACTATCCTAGGGCTTATGCTAACCATAACCCTAACACTATCCTAGGTTTGATGCTAACACTAACCCTAACCCTAACACTATCCTAGGGCTGATGCTAACCCTAACCCTAACACTATCCTAGGGCTGATGCTAACCCTAACCCTAACCCTAACACTATCCAAGGGCTGATGCTAACCCTAACCCTAACACTATCCTAGGGCTGATGCTAACCGTAACCCTAACCCTAAGACTATCCTTCGGCTGATGCTAACCCTAACCCTAACCCTAACACTATCCTAGGGCTGATGCTAACCCTAACCCTAACCCTAACACTATCCTAGGGCTGATGCTAACCGTAACCCTAACCCAAACACTACCCTAGGGCTGATGCTAACCATCACCCTAACACTATCCTAGGTCTGATGCTAACACTAATCCTAGCCCTAACACTATCCTAGGGCTGATGCTAACCCTAACCCTAAGACTATCCTAGGGCTGATGCTAACCCTAACCCTAACCCAACATTGTCCTAGTGCTGAGGTTAACCCTAACCCTAACACTATCCTATGGCTGATGCTAACCCTAACCCTAACCCTAACACTATCCTAGGGCTGATGCTAACCCTAACACTATCCTACGGCTGATGCTAACCCTTACCCTAACCGTAACACTATCCTAGGGCTGATGCTAACCCTAACCCTAACCCTAACACTATCCTAAGGCTGATGCTAACCCTAACCCTAACACTATCCTATGGCTGATGCTAACCCTAACCCTAACTGTAACACTATCCTAGGGCTGATGCTAACCCTAACCCTGACACTATCCTAAGGCTGATGCTAACCCTAACCCTAACACTATCCTAGGGCTGATGCTAACACTAACCCTAACCCTAACACTATCCTAGGGCTGATGTTAACTCTAACCCTAACACTATCCTAGGGCTGATGCTAACCCTAACACTACCCCTAACACTATCCTAGGGCTGATGCTAACCCTAACCCTAGCACTATCCTAGGGCTGATGCTAACCCTAAGCCTAACTCAAACACTATCCTAGGGCTTATGCTAACCATAACCCTAACACTATCCTAGGGCTGATGCTAACTCTAACCATAACACTATCCTAGGCCTGATGCTAACCCTAACCCTAGTACTATAATAGGGCTGATGCTAACACTAACGCTAACTCAAACACTATCCTAGGGCTTATGCTAGCCATAACCCTAACACTATCCTAGGTTTGATGCTAACACTAACCCTAACCCTAACACTATCCTAGGGCTGATGCTAACCCTAACCCTAACACTATCCTAGGGCTGACGCTAACCCTAACCCTAACCCTAACACTATCCAAGGGCTGATGCTAACCCTAACCCTAACACTATCCTAGGGCTGAGGCTAACCCTAAAACTAACCCTAACACTATCCTAGGGCTGATGCTATCCCTAACACTAACACTATCCTAGGGCTGATGCTAACCCTAACCCTAACCCTAACACTATCCTAAGGCTGCTGCTAACCCTAACACTATCCTAGGCCTGATGCTAACCCTAACCATAACCCTAACACTATCCTAGTTCTGATGCTAACCCTAACACTAACACTATCCTAGGGCTGATACTAACCCTAAAACTAACCCTAACACTATCCTAGGGCTGATGCTATCCCTAACACTAACACTATCCTAGGGCTGATGCTAACCCTAACCCTAACCCTAACACTATCATAGGACTGATGCTAACCCTAACACCAACCCTAACACTATCCTAGGGCTGATGCTAAATCTAACCCTAACCCAAACACTATCCTAGGGCTGATGCTAATCATAACCCTAACACTATCCCAGGTCTGATGCTAACACTAACCCTAACCTTAACACTATCCTAGGGCTGACGCTAACCCTAACCCTAACACTATCCTAGGGCTGATGCTAAACCTAACCCTAACCCTAACACTATCCTAGGGCTGATGCTAACCCTAACCCTAACACTACCCTTGGGCTGATGCTATCCCTAACCATAACACTATCCTAGCTCTGATGCTAACCCTAACCCTAGCACTATCCTAGGGCTGATGCTAAACCTAACCCTAACTCAAACACTATCCTAGGGCTTATGCTAACCATAACCCTAACACTATCCTAGGTTTGATGCTAACACTAACCCTAACCCTAACACTATCCTAGGGCTGATGCTAACCCTAACCCTAACACTATCCTAGGGCTGATGCTAACCCTAACCCTAACCCTAAAACTATCCAAGGGCTGATGCTAACCCTAACCCTAACACTATCCTAGGGCTGATGCTAACCGTAACCCTAACCCTAAGACTATCCTAGGGCTGATGCTAACCCTAACCCTAACCCTAACACTATCCTAGGGCTGATGCTAACCCTAACCCTAACCCTAACACTATCCTAGGGCTGATGCTAACCGTAACCCTAACCCAAACACTACCCTAGGGCTGATGCTAACCATCACCCTAACACTATCCTAGGTCTGATGCTAACACTAATCCTAGCCCTAACACTATCCTAGGGCTGATGCTAACCCTAACCCTAAGACTATCCTAGGGCTGATGCTAACCCTAACTCTAACCCAACATTGTCCTAGGGCTGAGGTTAACCCTAACCCTAACACTATCCTATGGCTGATGCTAACCCTAACCCTAACCCTAACACTATCCTAGGGCTGATGCTAACCCTAACACTATCCTACGGCTGATGCTAACCCTTACCCTAACCGTAACACTATCCTAGGGCTGATGCTAACCCTAACCCTAACCCTAACACTATCCTAAGGCTGATGCTAACCCTAACCCTAACACTATCCTACGGCTGATGCTAACCCTAACCCTAACCGTAACACTATCCTAGGGCTGATGCTAACCCTAACCCTGACACTATCCTAAGGCTGATGCTAACCCTAACCCTAACACTATCCTAGGGCTGATGCTAACCCTAACCCTAACCCTAACACTATCCTAGGGCTGATGTTAACTCTAACCCTAACACTATCCTAGGGCTGATGCTAACCCTAACCCTACCCCTAACACTATCCTAGGGCTGATGCTAACCCTAACCCTAGCACTATCCTAGGGCTGATGCTAACCCTAAGCCTAACTCAAACACTATCCTAGGGCTGATGCTAACCCTATCACTAACCCAAACACTATCCTAGGGCTGATGCTAATCATAACCCTAACACTATCCTAGGGCTGATGCTAACTCTAACCATAACACTATCCTAGGCCTGATGCTAACCCTAACCCTAGTACTATAATAGGGCTGATGCTAACACTAACGCTAACTCAAACACTATCCTAGGGCTTATGCTAGCCATAACCCTAACACTATCCTAGGTTTGATGCTAACACTAACCCTAACCCTAACACTATCCTAGGGCTGATGCTAACCCTAACCCTAACACTATCCTAGGGCTGACGCTAACCCTAACCCTAACCCCAACACTATCCAAGGGCTGATGCTAACCCTAACCCTAACACTATCCTAGGGCTGATGCTAACCGTAACCCTAACCCTAACACTATCCTAGGGGTGATGCTAACCCTAACCCTAACCCTAACACTATCCTAGGGCTGATGCTAACCCTATCACTAACCCAAACACTATCCTAGGGCTGATGCTAACCCTAACACTAACACTATCCTAGGGCTGATGCTAACCCTAACCCTAACCCAACATTGTCCTAGGGCTGAGGTTAACCCTAACCCTAACACTATCCTATGGCTGATGCTAACCCTAACCCTAACCCTAACACTATCCTAGCGCTGATGCTAATCCTAACCCTAACTCTATCCTACGGCTGATGCTAACCCTAACCCTAACCGTAACACTATCCTAGGGCTGATGCTAACCCTAACCCTAACACTATCCTAGGGCTGATGCTAACCCTAACCCTAACCCAAACACTATCCTAAGGCTGATGCTAACCCTAACCCTAACACTATCCTACGGCTGATGCTAACCCTAACCCTAACCGTAACACTATCCTAGGGCTGATGCTAACCCTAACGCTAACAGTATCCTAAGGCTGATGCTAACCCTAACCCTAACACTATCCTAGGGCTGATGCTAACCCTAACCCTAACCCTAACACTATCCTAGGGCTGAAGTTAACTCTAACCCTAACACTATCCTAGGGCTGATGCTAACCCTAACCCTACCCCTAACACTATCCTAGGGCTGATGTTAACCCTAACCCTAACACTAACACTATCCTAGGGCTGATGCTAACGCTAACCCTAACACTATCCTAGGGCTTATGCTAACCCTAACCCTAACCCAAACACTATCCTAGGGCTGATGCTAACCCTAACCCTAACACTATCCTAGGGCTGATGATAACCCTAACCCTAACCCTAACACTATCCTAGGGCTGATGCTAACCCTAACCCTAACCCTAACACTATCCTTGGTCTGATGCAAACCCTAACACTAACACTATCCTAGGGCTGATGCTAACCCTAACCCTTACCCTAACACTATCCTATGGCTGATGCTAACCGTAACCCTAACCTTAACACTATCTTAGGGCTGATGCTAACCCTAACCCTAACCCTAACACTATCCTAGCGCTGATGCTAATCCTAACCCTAACACTATCCTAGGCCTGATGCTAACCCTAACCCTAACCCTAACACTATCCTAGGCCTGATGCTAACCGTAACCCTAACCTTAACACTATCCTAGGGCTCATGCTAACCCTAACCCTAGCACTATCCTAGGGCTGATGCTAACCCTAAACCTAACTCAAACACTATCCTAGGGCTTATGCTAACCATAACCCTAACACTATCCTAGGTCTGATGCTAACACTAACCCTAACCCTAACACTATCCTAGGGCTGATGTTAACCCTAACCCTAACACTATCCAAGGGCTGATGCTAACCGTAACCCTAACAGTAACACTATCGAAGGGCTGATGCTAACCCTAACCCTAACACTATCCTAGGGCTGATGCTAACCCTAACCCTAACCCTAACACTATCCTAGGGCTGATGCTAACCCTAACCCTAACACTATCCTAGGGCTGATGCTAACCATAACCGAACCCTAACACTATCCTAGGGCTGATGCTAATCATAACCATAACACTATCCTAGGCCTGATGCTAACATTAACCCTAACCCTAACACTATCCTAGGGCTGATGCTAACCCTAACCCTAACACTATCCTAGGGCTGATGCTAACCATAACCGAACCCTAACACTATCCTAGGGCTGATGCTAAACCTAACCCTAACCCTAACACTATCCAAGGGCTGATGCTAACCCTAACCCTAACATTATCCCAGGGCTGAAGTGAACCCTAACCCTAACCCTAAAACTGTCCTAGGTCTGATGCTAACCCTAACCCTAACACTATCCTTGGGCTGATGCTAACCCTAAACATAACACTATCCTAGGCCTGATGCTAACCCTAACCCTAGCACTATCCTAGGGCTGATGCTAACCCTAACACTAACTCAAACACTATCCTAGGGCTTATGCTAACCATAACCCTAACACTATCCTAGGTTTGATGCTAACACTAAGCCTAACCCTAACACTATCCTAGGGCTGATGCTAACCCTAACCCTAACACTATCCTAGGGCTGATGCTAACCCTAACCCTAACACTATCCAAGGGCTGATGCTAACCCTAACCCTAACACTATCCTAGGGCTGATGCTAACCGTAACCCTAACCCTAAGACTATCCTAGGGCTGATGCTAACCCTAACCCTAACCCTAACACTATCCTAGGGCTGATGCTAACCCTAACCCTAACCCTAACACTATCCTAGGGCTGATGCTAACCCTAACCCTAACCCAAACACTATCCTAGGGCTGATGCTAATCATTACCCTAACACTATCCTAGGTCTGATGCTAACATTAACCCTAACCCTAACACTATCCTAGGGCTGATGCTAACCCTTACCCTAACACTATGCTCGGGCTGATGCTAACCGTAACTCTAACCCAAACACTACCCTAGGGCTGATGCTAACCATCACCCTAACACTATCCTAGGTCTGATGCTAACACAAATCCTACCCCTAACACTATCCTAGGGCTGATGCTAACCCTAACCCTAACACTATCCTAGGGCTGATGCTAACCCTAACCCTAACCCAACATTTTCCTAGGGCTGAGGTTAACCCTAACCCTAACACTATCCTATGGCTGATGCTAACCCTAACCCTAACCCTAACACTATCCTAGGGCTGATGCTAACCCTAACCCTAACCCAACATTGTCCTAGGGCTGAGGTTAACCCTAACCCTAACACTATCCTATGGCTGATGCTAACCCTAACCCTAACCCTAACACTATCCTAGGGCTGATGCTAATCCTAACCCTAACACTATCCTACGGCTGATGCTAACCCTAACCCTAACCGTAACACTATCCTAGGGCTGATGCTAACCCTAACCCTAACACTATCCTAGGGCTGATGCTAACCCTAACCCTAACCCAAACACTATCCTAAGGCTGATGCTAACCCTAACCCTAACACTATCCTACGGCTGATGCTAACCCTAACCCTAACTGTAACACTATCCTAGGGCTGATGCTAACCCTAACCCTAACACTATCCTAAGGCTGATGCTAACCCTAACCCTAACACTATCCTAGGGCTGATGCTAACCCTAACCCTAACCCTAACACTATCCTAGGGCTGAAGTTAACTCTAACCCTAACAGTATCCTAGGGCTGATGCTAACCCTAACCCTACCCCTAACACTATCCTAGGGCTGATGTTAACCCTAACCCTAACACTAACACTATCCTAGGGCTGATGCTAACGCTAACCCTAACACTATCCTAGGGCTTATGCTAACCCTAACCCTAACCCAAACACTATCCTAGGGCTGATGCTAACCCTAACCCTAACACTATCCTAGGGCTGATGATAACCCTAACCCTAACCCTAACACTATCCTAGGGCTGATGCTAACCCTAACCCTAACCCTAACACTATCCTTGGTCTGATGCAAACCCTAACACTAACACTATCCTAGGGCTGATGCTAACCCTAACCCTTACCCTAACACTATCCTATGGCTGATGCTAACCGTAACCCTAACCTTAACACTATCTTAGGGCTGATGCTAACCCTAACCCTAACCCTAACACTATCCTAGCGCTGATGCTAATCCTAACCCTAACACTATCCTAGGCCTGATGCTAACCCTAACCCTAACCCTAACACTATCCTAGGCCTGATGCTAACCGTAACCCTAACCTTAACACTATCCTAGGGCTGATGCTAACCCTAACCCTAGCACTATCCTAGGGCTGATGCTAACCCTAAACCTAACTCAAACACTATCCTAGGGCTTATGCTAACCATAACCCTAACACTATCCTAGGTCTGATGCTAACACTAACCCTAACCCTAACACTATCCTAGGGCTGATGCTAACCCTAACCCTAACACTATCCAAGGGCTGATGCTAACCCTAACCCTAACAGTAACACTATCGAAGGGCTGATGCTAACCCTAACCCTAACACTATCCTAGGGCTGATGCTAACCCTAACCCTAACCCTAACACTATCCTAGGGCTGATGCTAACCCTAACCCTAACACTAACACTATCCTAGGGCTGATGCTAACCCTAACCCTAACCCAAACACGATCCTAGGGCTGATGCTAATCATAACCATAACACTATCCTAGGCCTGATGCTAACATTAACCCTAACCCTAACACTATCCTAGGGGTGATGCTAACCCTAACCCTAACACTATCCTAGGGCTGATGCTAACCATAACCGAACCCTAACACTATCCTAGGGCTGATGCTAAACCTAACCCTAACCCTAACACTATCCAAGGGCTGATGCTAACCCTAACCCTAACACTATCCCAGGGCTGAAGTGAACCCTAACCCTAACCCTAAAACTGTCCTAGGTCTGATGCTAACCCTAACCCTAACACTATCCTTGGGCTGATGCTAACCCTAAACATAACACTATCCTAGGCCTGATGCTAACCCTAACCCTAGCACTATCCTAGGGCTGATGCTAACCCTAACACTAACTCAAACACTATCCTAGGGCTTATGCTAACCATAACCCTAACACTATCCTAGGTTTGATGCTAACACTAAGCCTAACCCTAACACTATCCTAGGGCTGATGCTAACCCTAACCCTAACACTATCCTAGGGCTGATGCTAACCCTAACCCTAACACTATCCAAGGGCTGATGCTAACCCTAACCCTAACACTATCCTAGGGCTGATGCTAACCGTAACCCTAACCCTAAGACTATCCTAGGGCTGATGCTAACCCTAACCCTAACCCTAACACTATCCTAGGGCTGATGCTAACCCTAACCCTAACCCTAACACTATCCTAGGGCTGATGCTAACCCTAACCCTAACCCAAACACTATCCTAGGGCTGATGCTAATCATTACCCTAACACTATCCTAGGTCTGATGCTAACATTAACCCTAACCCTAACACTATCCTAGGGCTGATGCTAACCCTTACCCTAACACTATGCTCGGGCTGATGCTAACCGTAACTCTAACCCAAACACTACCCTAGGGCTGATGCTAACCATCACCCTAACACTATCCTAGGTCTGATGCTAACACAAATCCTACCCCTAACACTATCCTAGGGCTGATGCTAACCCTAACCCTAACACTATCCTAGGGCTGATGCTAACCCTAACCCTAACCCAACATTTTCCTAGGGCTGAGGTTAACCCTAACCCTAACACTATCCTATGGCTGATGCTAACCCTAACCCTAACCCTAACACTATCCTAGGGCTGAAGCTAACCCTAACCCTAACCCAACATTGTCCTAGGGCTGAGGTTAACCCTAACCCTAACACTATCCTATGGCTGATGCTAACCCTAACCCTAACCCTAACACTATCCTAGGGCTGATACTAACCCTAACCCTAACACTATCCTACGGGTGATGCTAACCCTAACCCTCGCCGTAACACTATCCTAGGGCTGATGCTAACCCTAACCCTAACACTATCCTAGGGCTGATGCTAACCCTATCCCTAACCCTAACACTATCCTAAGGCTGATGCTAACCCTAACACTAACACTATCCTACGGCTGATGCTAACCCTAACCCTAACCGTAACACTATCCTAGGGCTGGTGCTAACCCTAACCCTAACACTATCCTAAGGCTGATGCTAATCCTAACCCTAACACTATCCTAGGGCTGATGCTAACCCTAACCCTAACCCTAACACTATCCTAGGGCTGAAGTTAACTCTAACCCTAACATTATCCTAGGGCTGATGCTAACCCTAACCCTACCCCTAACACTATCCTAGGGATGATGCTAACCCTAACCCTAACACTAACACTATCCTAGGGCTGATGCTAACCCTAACCCTAACACTATCCTAGGGCTGATGCTAACCCTAACCCTAACACAAACACTATCCTAGGGCTGATGCTAACCCTAACCCTAACACTATCCTAGGCCTGATGATAACCCTAACCCTATCCTAACACTATCCTAGGGCTGATGCTAACCCTAACCCTAACCCTAACACTATCCTTGGTCTGATGCAAACCCTAACACTAACACTATCCTAGGGCTGATGCTAACCCTAACCCTTACCCTAACACTATCCTAGGGCTGATGCTACCTGTAACCCTAACCTTAACACTATCCTAGGGCTGATGCTAACCCTAACCCTAACCCTAACAGTATTTTAGCGCTGATGCTAATCCTAACCCTAACACTATCCTAGGCCTGATGCTAACCCTAACCCTAACCCTAACACTATCCTAGGGCTGATGGTAACCGTAACCCTAACCTTAACACTATCCTAGGGCTGATGCTAACCCTAACCCTAGCACTATCCTAGGGCTGATGCTAACCCTAAACCTAACTCAAACACTATCCTAGGGCTTATGCTAACCATAACCCTAACACTATCCTAGGTCTGATGCTAACACTAACCCTAACCCTAACACTATCCTACGGCTGATGCTAACCCTAACCCTAACACTATGCTAGGGCTGATGCTAACCCTAACCCTAACAGTAACACTATCGAAGGGCTGATGCTAACCCTAACCCTAACACTATCCTAGGGCTGATGCTAACCCTAACCCTAACCCTAACACTATCCTAGGGCTGATGTTAACCCTAACCCTAACCCTAACACTATCCTAGGGCTGATGCTCACCCGAACCCTAAGCCAAACACTATCCTAGGGCTGATGCTAATCATAACGCTAACACTATCCTAGTCCTGATGCTAACATTAACCCTAACCCTAACACTATCCTAGGGCTGATGCTAACCCTAACCCTAACACTATTCTAGGGCTGATGCTAACCCTAACCGAACCCTAACACTATCCTAGGGCTAATGCTAAACCTCACACTAACCCTAACACTTTCCTAGGGCTGATGCTAACCCTAACCCTAACACTATCCTAGGGCTGATGCGAACCCTAACCCTAACCCTAAAACTATCCTAGGTCTGATGCTAACCCTAACCCTAACACTATCCTAGGGCTGATGCTAACCCTAACCCTAACCCAAACACTATCCTAGGGTTGATGCTAACCATGAACGTAACACTATCCTAGGTCTCATGCTAACACTAACCCTAGCCCTCACACTATCCTAGGGCTGATGCTAACCCTAACCCTAACACTATCCTAGGGCTGAGGCTAACCCTAAAACTAACCCTAACACTATCCTAGGGCTGATGCTATCCCTAACACTAACACTATCCTAGGGCTGATGCTAACACTAACCCTAACCCTAACACTATCCTAAGGCTGCTGCTAACCCTAACACTATCCTGGGCCTGATGCTAACCCTAACCCTAACCCTAACACTATCCTAGTTCTGATGCTAACCCTAACCCTAACACTATCCTACGGCTGATGCTAACCCTAAAACTAACCCTAACACTATCCTAGGGCTGAAGCTATCCCTAACACTAACACTATCCTAGGGCTCATGCTAACCCTAACCCTAACCCTAACACTATCATAGGACTGATGCTAACCATAACCCTAACACTATCCTAGGGCGGATTCTAAAGCTAAACCTAACCCTAACACTATCCTAGGGCTGATGCTAACCCTAACACTATCCTACGGCTGATGCTAACCCTAACCCTAACCGTAACACTATCCTAGGGCTGATGCTAACCCTAACCCTGACACTATCCTAAGGCTGATGCTAACCCTAACCCTAACACTATCCTAGGGCTGATGCTAACCCTAACCCTAACCCTAACACTATCCTAGGGCTGATGTTAACTCTAACCCTAACACTATCCTAGGGCTGATGCTAACCCTAACCCTACCCCTAACACTATCCTAGGGCTGATGCTAACCCTAACCCTAGCACTATCCTAGGGCTGATGCTAACCCTAAGCCTAACTCAAACACTATCCTAGGGCTGATGCTAACCCTATCACTAACCCAAACACTATCCTAGGGCTGATGCTAATCATAACCCTAACACTATCCTAGGGCTGATGCTAACTCTAAACATAACACTATCCTAGGCCTGATGCTAACCCTAACCCTAGTACTATAATAGGGCTGATGCTAACACTAACGCTAACTCAAACACTATCCTAGGGCTTATGCTAGCCATAACCCTAACACTATCCTAGGTTTGATGCTAACACTAACCCTAACCCTAACACTATCCTAGGGCTGATGCTAACCCTAACCCTAACACTATCCTAGGGCTGACGCTAACCCTAACCCTAACCCCAACACTATCCAAGGGCTGATGCTAACCCTAACCCTAACACTATCCTAGGGCTGATGCTAACCGTAACCCTAACCCTAACACTATCCTAGGGCTGATGCTAACCCTAACCCTAACCCTAACACTATCCTAGGGCTGATGCTAACCCTATCACTAACCCAAACGCTATCCTAGGGCTGATGCTAACCCTAACACTAACACTATCCTAGGGCTGATGCTAACCCTAACCCTAACCCAACATTGTCCTAGGGCTGAGGTTAACCCTAACCCTAACACTATCCTATGGCTGATGCTAACCCTAACCCTAACCCTAACACTATCCTAGGGCTGATGCTAATCCTAACCCTAACACTATCCTACGGCTGATGCTAACCCTAACCCTAACCGTAACACTATCCTAGGGCTGATGCTAACCCTAACCCTAACACTATCCTAGGTTTGATGCTAACACTAAGCCTAACCCTAACACTATCCTAGGGCTGATGCTAACCCTAACCCTAACACTATCCTAGGGCTGATGCTAACCCTAACCCTAACACTATCCAAGGGCTGATGCTAACCCTAACCCTAACACTATCCTAGGGCTGATGCTAACCGTAACCCTAACCCTAAGACTATCCTAGGGCTGATGCTAACCCTAACCCTAACCCTAACACTATCCTAGGGCTGATGCTAACCCTAACCCTAACCCTAACACTATCCTAGGGCTGATGCTAACCCTAACCCTAACCCAAACACTATCCTAGGGCTGATGCTAATCATTACCCTAACACTATCCTAGGTCTGATGCTAACATTAACCCTAACCCTAACACTATCCTAGGGCTGATGCTAACCCTTACCCTAACACTATGCTCGGGCTGATGCTAACCGTAACTCTAACCCAAACACTACCCTAGGGCTGATGCTAACCATCACCCTAACACTATCCTAGGTCTGATGCTAACACAAATCCTACCCCTAACACTATCCTAGGGCTGATGCTAACCCTAACCCTAACACTATCCTAGGGCTGATGCTAACCCTAACCCTAACCCAACATTTTCCTAGGGCTGAGGTTAACCCTAACCCTAACACTATCCTATGGCTGATGCTAACCCTAACCCTAACCCTAACACTATCCTAGGGCTGATGCTAACCCTAACCCTAACCCAACATTGTCCTAGGGCTGAGGTTAACCCTAACCCTAACACTATCCTATGGCTGATGCTAACCCTAACCCTAACCCTAACACTATCCTAGGGCTGATACTAACCCTAACCCTAACACTATCCTACGGGTGATGCTAACCCTAACCCTCGCCGTAACACTATCCTAGGGATGATGCTAACCCTAACCCTAACACTATCCTAGGGCTGATGCTAACCCTATCCCTAACCCTAACACTATCCTAAGGCTGATGCTAACCCTAACACTAACACTATCCTACGGCTGATGCTAACCCTAACCCTAACCGTAACACTATCCTAGGGCTGGTGCTAACCCTAACCCTAACACTATCCTAAGGCTGATGCTAATCCTAACCCTAACACTATCCTAGGGCTGATGCTAACCCTAACCCTAACCCTAACACTATCCTAGGGCTGAAGTTAACTCTAACCCTAACATTATCCTAGGGCTGATGCTAACCCTAACCCTACCCCTAACACTATCCTAGGGATGATGCTAACCCTAACCCTAACACTAACACTATCCTAGGGCTGATGCTAACCCTAACCCTAACACTATCCTAGGGCTGATGCTAACCCTAACCCTAACACAAACACTATCCTAGGGCTGATGCTAACCCTAACCCTAACACTATCCTAGGCCTGATGATAACCCTAACCCTATCCTAACACTATCCTAGGGCTGATGCTAACCCTAACCCTAACCCTAACACTATCCTTGGTCTGATGCAAACCCTAACACTAACACTATCCTAGGGCTGATGCTAACCCTAACCCTTACCCTAACACTATCCTAGGGCTGATGCTACCTGTAACCCTAACCTTAACACTATCCTAGGGCTGATGCTAACCCTAACCCTAACCCTAACAGTATTTTAGCGCTGATGCTAATCCTAACCCTAACACTATCCTAGGCCTGATGCTAACCCTAACCCTAACCCTAACACTATCCTAGGGCTGATGGTAACCGTAACCCTAACCTTAACACTATCCTAGGGCTGATGCTAACCCTAACCCTAGCACTATCCTAGGGCTGATGCTAACCCTAAACCTAACTCAAACACTATCCTAGGGCTTATGCTAACCATAACCCTAACACTATCCTAGGTCTGATGCTAACACTAACCCTAACCCTAACACTATCCTACGGCTGATGCTAACCCTAACCCTAACACTATGCTAGGGCTGATGCTAACCCTAACCCTAACAGTAACACTATCGAAGGGCTGATGCTAACCCTAACCCTAACACTATCCTAGGGCTGATGCTAACCCTAACCCTAACCCTAACACTATCCTAGGGCTGATGTTAACCCTAACCCTAACCCTAACACTATCCTAGGGCTGATGCTCACCCGAACCCTAAGCCAAACACTATCCTAGGGCTGATGCTAATCATAACGCTAACACTATCCTAGTCCTGATGCTAACATTAACCCTAACCCTAACACTATCCTAGGGCTGATGCTAACCCTAACCCTAACACTATTCTAGGGCTGATGCTAACCCTAACCGAACCCTAACACTATCCTAGGGCTAATGCTAAACCTCACACTAACCCTAACACTTTCCTAGGGCTGATGCTAACCCTAACCCTAACACTATCCTAGGGCTGATGCGAACCCTAACCCTAACCCTAAAACTATCCTAGGTCTGATGCTAACCCTAACCCTAACACTATCCTAGGGCTGATGCTAACCCTAACCCTAACCCAAACACTATCCTAGGGTTGATGCTAACCATGAACGTAACACTATCCTAGGTCTCATGCTAACACTAACCCTAGCCCTCACACTATCCTAGGGCTGATGCTAACCCTAACCCTAACACTATCCTAGGGCTGAGGCTAACCCTAAAACTAACCCTAACACTATCCTAGGGCTGATGCTATCCCTAACACTAACACTATCCTAGGGCTGATGCTAACACTAACCCTAACCCTAACACTATCCTAAGGCTGCTGCTAACCCTAACACTATCCTGGGCCTGATGCTAACCCTAACCCTAACCCTAACACTATCCTAGTTCTGATGCTAACCCTAACCCTAACACTATCCTACGGCTGATGCTAACCCTAAAACTAACCCTAACACTATCCTAGGGCTGAAGCTATCCCTAACACTAACACTATCCTAGGGCGGATGCTAACCCTAACCCTAACCCTAACACTATCATAGGACTGATGCTAACCATAACCCTAACACTATCCTAGGGCGGATTCTAAAGCTAAACCTAACCCTAACACTATCCTAGGGCTGATGCTAACCCTAACACTATCCTACGGCTGATGCTAACCCTAACCCTAACCGTAACACTATCCTAGGGCTGATGCTAACCCTAACCCTGACACTATCCTAAGGCTGATGCTAACCCTAACCCTAACACTATCCTAGGGCTGATGCTAACCCTAACCCTAACCCTAACACTATCCTAGGGCTGATGTTAACTCTAACCCTAACACTATCCTAGGGCTGATGCTAACCCTAACCCTACCCCTAACACTATCCTAGGGCTGATGCTAACCCTAACCCTAGCACTATCCTAGGGCTGATGCTAACCCTAAGCCTAACTCAAACACTATCCTAGGGCTGATGCTAACCCTATCACTAACCGAAACACTATCCTAGGGCTGATGCTAATCATAACCCTAACACTATCCTAGGGCTGATGCTAACTCTAAACATAACACTATCCTAGGCCTGATGCTAACCCTAACCCTAGTACTATAATAGGGCTGATGCTAACACTAACGCTAACTCAAACACTATCCTAGGGCTTATGCTAGCCATAACCCTAACACTATCCTAGGTTTGATGCTAACACTAACCCTAACCCTAACACTATCCTAGGGCTGATGCTAACACTAACCCTAACACTATCCTAGGGCTGACGCTAACCCTAACCCTAACCCCAACACTATCCAAGGGCTGATGCTAACCCTAACCCTAACACTATCCTAGGGCTGATGCTAACCGTAACCCTAACCCTAACACTATCCTAGGGCTGATGCTAACCCTAACCCTAACCCTAACACTATCCTAGGGCTGACGCTAACCCTATCACTAACCCAAACGCTATCCTAGGGCTGATGCTAACCCTAACACTAACACTATCCTAGGGCTGATGCTAACCCTAACCCTAACCCAACATTGTCCTAGGGCTGAGGTTAACCCTAACCCTAACACTATACTATGGCTGATGCTAACCCTAACCCTAACCCTAACACTATCCTAGGGCTGATGCTAATCCTAACCCTAACACTATCGTACGGCTGATGCTAACCCTAACCCTAACCGTAACACTATCCTAGGGCTGATGCTAACCCTAACCCTAACACTATCCTAGGGCTGATGCTAACCCTAACCCTAACCCAAACACTATCCTAAGGCTGATGCTAACCCTAACCCTAACACTATCCTACGGCTGATGCTAACCCTAACCCTAACCGTAACACTATCCTAGGGCTGTGCTAACCCTAACCCTAACACTATCCTAAGGCTGATGCTAACCCTAACCCTAACACTATCCTAGGGCTGATGCTAACCCTAACCCTAACCCTAACACTATCCTAGGGCTGAAGTTAACTCTAACCCTAACACTATCCTAGGGCTGATGCTAACGCTAACCCTACCCCTAACACTATCCTAGGGCTGATGTTAACCCTAACCCTAACACTAACACTATCCTAGGGCTGATGCTAACGCTAACCCTAACACTATCCTAGGGCTTATGCTAACCCTAACCCTAACCCAAACACTATCCTAGGGCTGATGCTAACCCTTACCCTAACACTATCCTAGGGCTGATGATAACCCTAACCCTAACCCTAACACTATCCTAGGGCTGATGCTAACCCTAACCCTAACCCTAACACTATCCTTGGTCTGATGCAAACCCTAACACTAACACTATCCTAGGGCTGATGCTAACCCTAACCCTTACCCTAACACTATCCTATGGCTGATGCTAACCGTAACCCTAACCTTAACACTATCTTAGGGCTGATGCTAACCCTAACCCTAACCCTAACAGTATCCTAGCGCTGATGCTAATCCTAACCCTAACACTATCCTAGGCCTGATGCTAACCCTAACCCTAACCCTAACACTATCCTAGGCCTGATGCTAACCGTAACCCTAACCTTAACACTATCCTAGGGCTGATGCTAACCCTAACCCTAGCACTATCCTAGGGCTGATGCTAACCCTAAACCTAACTCAAACACTATCCTAGGGCTTATGCTAACCATAACCCTAACACTATCCTAGGTCTGATGCTAACACTAACCCTAACCCTAACACTATCCTAGGGCTGATGCTAACCCTAACCCTAACACTATCCAAGGGCTGATGCTAACCCTAACCCTAACAGTAACACTATCGAAGGGCTGATGCTAACCCTAACCCTAACACTATCCTAGGGCTGATGCTAACCCTAACCCTAACCCTAACACTATCCTAGGGCTGATGCTAACCCTAACCCTAACACTAACACTATCCTAGGGCTGATGCTAACCCTAACCCTAACCCAAAAACGATCCTAGGGCTGATGCTAATCATAACCATAACACTATCCTAGGCCTGATGCTAACATTAACCCTAACCCTAACACTATCCTAGGGCTGATGCTAACCCTAACCCTAACACTATCCTAGTGCTGATGCTAACCATAACCGAACCCTAACACTATCCTAGGGCTGATGCTAAACCTAACCCTAACCCTAACACTATCCAAGGGCTGATGCTAACCCTAACCCTAACAGTATCCCAGGGCTGAAGTGAACCCTAACCCTAACCCTAAAACTGTCCTAGGTCTGATGCTAACCCTAACCCTAACACTATCCTTGGGCTGATGCTAACCCTAAACATAACACTATCCTAGGCCTGATGCTAACCCTAACCCTAGCACTATCCTAGGGCTGATGCTAACCCTAACACTAACTCAAACACTATCCTAGGGCTTATGCTAACCATAACCCTAACACTATCCTAGGTTTGATGCTAACACTAAGCCTAACCCTAACACTATCCTAGGGCTGAGGCTAACCCTAACCCTAACACTATCCTAGGGCTGATGCTAACCCTAACCCTAACACTATCCAAGGGCTGATGCTAACCCTAACCCTAACACTATCCTAGGGCTGATGCTAACCCTAACCCTAACCCTAACACTATCCTAGGGCTGATGTTAACTCTAACCCTAACACTATCCTAGGGCTGATGCTAACCCTAACCCTACCCCTAACACTATCCTAGGGCTGATGCTAACCCTAACCCTAGCACTATCCTAGGGCTGATGCTAACCCTAAGCCTAACTCAAACACTATCCTAGGGCTGATGCTAACCCTATCACTAACCCAAACACTATCCTAGGGCTGATGCTAATCATAACCCTAACACTATCCTAGGGCTGATGCTAACTCTAAACATAACACTATCCTAGGCCTGATGCTAACCCTAACCCTAGTACTATAATAGGGCTGATGCTAACACTAACGCTAACTCAAACACTATCCTAGGGCTTATGCTAGCCATAACCCTAACACTATCCTAGGTTTGATGCTAACACTAACCCTAACCCTAACACTATCCTAGGGCTGATGCTAACCCTAACCCTAACACTATCCTAGGGCTGACGCTAACCCTAACCCTAACCCCAACACTATCCAAGGGCTGATGCTAACCCTAACCCTAACACTATCCTAGGGCTGATGCTAACCGTAACCCTAACCCTAACACTATCCTAGGGCTGATGCTAACCCTAACCCTAACCCTAACACTATCCTAGGGCTGATGCTAACCCTATCACTAACCCAAACGCTATCCTAGGGCTGATGCTAACCCTAACACTAACACTATCCTAGGGCTGATGCTAACCCTAACCCTAACCCAACATTGTCCTAGGGCTGAGGTTAACCCTAACCCTAACACTATCCTATGGCTGATGCTAACCCTAACCCTAACCCTAACACTATCCTAGGGCTGATGCTAATCCTAACCCTAACACTATCCTACGGCTGATGCTAACCCTAACCCTAACCGTAACACTATCCTAGGGCTGATGCTAACCCTAACCCTAACACTATCCTAGGTTTGATGCTAACACTAAGCCTAACCCTAACACTATCCTAGGGCTGATGCTAACCCTAACCCTAACACTATCCTAGGGCTGATGCTAACCCTAACCCTAACACTATCCAAGGGCTGATGCTAACCCTAACCCTAACACTATCCTAGGGCTGATGCTAACCGTAACCCTAACCCTAAGACTATCCTAGGGCTGATGCTAACCCTAACCCTAACCCTAACACTATCCTAGGGCTGATGCTAACCCTAACCCTAACCCTAACACTATCCTAGGGCTGATGCTAACCCTAACCCTAACCCAAACACTATCCTAGGGCTGATGCTAATCATTACCCTAACACTATCCTAGGTCTGATGCTAACATTAACCCTAACCCTAACACTATCCTAGGGCTGATGCTAACCCTTACCCTAACACTATGCTCGGGCTGATGCTAACCGTAACTCTAACCCAAACACTACCCTAGGGCTGATGCTAACCATCACCCTAACACTATCCTAGGTCTGATGCTAACACAAATCCTACCCCTAACACTATCCTAGGGCTGATGCTAACCCTAACCCTAACACTATCCTAGGGCTGATGCTAACCCTAACCCTAACCCAACATTTTCCTAGGGCTGAGGTTAACCCTAACCCTAACACTATCCTATGGCTGATGCTAACCCTAACCCTAACCCTAACACTATCCTAGGGCTGATGCTAACCCTAACCCTAACCCAACATTGTCCTAGGGCTGAGGTTAACCCTAACCCTAACACTATCCTATGGCTGATGCTAACCCTAACCCTAACCCTAACACTATCCTAGGGCTGATACTAACCCTAACCCTAACACTATCCTACGGGTGATGCTAACCCTAACCCTCGCCGTAACACTATCCTAGGGATGATGCTAACCCTAACCCTAACACTATCCTAGGGCTGATGCTAACCCTATCCCTAACCCTAACACTATCCTAAGGCTGATGCTAACCCTAACACTAACACTATCCTACGGCTGATGCTAACCCTAACCCTAACCGTAACACTATCCTAGGGCTGGTGCTAACCCTAACCCTAACACTATCCTAAGGCTGATGCTAATCCTAACCCTAACACTATCCTAGGGCTGATGCTAACCCTAACCCTAACCCTAACACTATCCTAGGGCTGAAGTTAACTCTAACCCTAACATTATCCTAGGGCTGATGCTAACCCTAACCCTACCCCTAACACTATCCTAGGGATGATGCTAACCCTAACCCTAACACTAACACTATCCTAGGGCTGATGCTAACCCTAACCCTAACACTATCCTAGGGCTGATGCTAACCCTAACCCTAACACAAACACTATCCTAGGGCTGATGCTAACCCTAACCCTAACACTATCCTAGGCCTGATGATAACCCTAACCCTATCCTAACACTATCCTAGGGCTGATGCTAACCCTAACCCTAACCCTAACACTATCCTTGGTCTGATGCAAACCCTAACACTAACACTATCCTAGGGCTGATGCTAACCCTAACCCTTACCCTAACACTATCCTAGGGCTGATGCTACCTGTAACCCTAACCTTAACACTATCCTAGGGCTGATGCTAACCCTAACCCTAACCCTAACAGTATTTTAGCGCTGATGCTAATCCTAACCCTAACACTATCCTAGGCCTGATGCTAACCCTAACCCTAACCCTAACACTATCCTAGGGCTGATGGTAACCGTAACCCTAACCTTAACACTATCCTAGGGCTGATGCTAACCCTAACCCTAGCACTATCCTAGGGCTGATGCTAACCCTAAACCTAACTCAAACACTATCCTAGGGCTTATGCTAACCATAACCCTAACACTATCCTAGGTCTGATGCTAACACTAACCCTAACCCTAACACTATCCTACGGCTGATGCTAACCCTAACCCTAACACTATGCTAGGGCTGATGCTAACCCTAACCCTAACAGTAACACTATCGAAGGGCTGATGCTAACCCTAACCCTAACACTATCCTAGGGCTGATGCTAACCCTAACCCTAACCCTAACACTATCCTAGGGCTGATGTTAACCCTAACCCTAACCCTAACACTATCCTAGGGCTGATGCTCACCCGAACCCTAAGCCAAACACTATCCTAGGGCTGATGCTAATCATAACGCTAACACTATCCTAGTCCTGATGCTAACATTAACCCTAACCCTAACACTATCCTAGGGCTGATGCTAACCCTAACCCTAACACTATTCTAGGGCTGATGCTAACCCTAACCGAACCCTAACACTATCCTAGGGCTAATGCTAAACCTCACACTAACCCTAACACTTTCCTAGGGCTGATGCTAACCCTAACCCTAACACTATCCTAGGGCTGATGCGAACCCTAACCCTAACCCTAAAACTATCCTAGGTCTGATGCTAACCCTAACCCTAACACTATCCTAGGGCTGATGCTAACCCTAACCCTAACCCAAACACTATCCTAGGGTTGATGCTAACCATGAACGTAACACTATCCTAGGTCTCATGCTAACACTAACCCTAGCCCTCACACTATCCTAGGGCTGATGCTAACCCTAACCCTAACACTATCCTAGGGCTGAGGCTAACCCTAAAACTAACCCTAACACTATCCTAGGGCTGATGCTATCCCTAACACTAACACTATCCTAGGGCTGATGCTAACACTAACCCTAACCCTAACACTATCCTAAGGCTGCTGCTAACCCTAACACTATCCTGGGCCTGATGCTAACCCTAACCCTAACCCTAACACTATCCTAGTTCTGATGCTAACCCTAACCCTAACACTATCCTACGGCTGATGCTAACCCTAAAACTAACCCTAACACTATCCTAGGGCTGAAGCTATCCCTAACACTAACACTATCCTAGGGCGGATGCTAACCCTAACCCTAACCCTAACACTATCATAGGACTGATGCTAACCATAACCCTAACACTATCCTAGGGCGGATTCTAAAGCTAAACCTAACCCTAACACTATCCTAGGGCTGATGCTAACCCTAACACTATCCTACGGCTGATGCTAACCCTAACCCTAACCGTAACACTATCCTAGGGCTGATGCTAACCCTAACCCTGACACTATCCTAAGGCTGATGCTAACCCTAACCCTAACACTATCCTAGGGCTGATGCTAACCCTAACCCTAACCCTAACACTATCCTAGGGCTGATGTTAACTCTAACCCTAACACTATCCTAGGGCTGATGCTAACCCTAACCCTACCCCTAACACTATCCTAGGGCTGATGCTAACCCTAACCCTAGCACTATCCTAGGGCTGATGCTAACCCTAAGCCTAACTCAAACACTATCCTAGGGCTGATGCTAACCCTATCACTAACCGAAACACTATCCTAGGGCTGATGCTAATCATAACCCTAACACTATCCTAGGGCTGATGCTAACTCTAAACATAACACTATCCTAGGCCTGATGCTAACCCTAACCCTAGTACTATAATAGGGCTGATGCTAACACTAACGCTAACTCAAACACTATCCTAGGGCTTATGCTAGCCATAACCCTAACACTATCCTAGGTTTGATGCTAACACTAACCCTAACCCTAACACTATCCTAGGGCTGATGCTAACACTAACCCTAACACTATCCTAGGGCTGACGCTAACCCTAACCCTAACCCCAACACTATCCAAGGGCTGATGCTAACCCTAACCCTAACACTATCCTAGGGCTGATGCTAACCGTAACCCTAACCCTAACACTATCCTAGGGCTGATGCTAACCCTAACCCTAACCCTAACACTATCCTAGGGCTGACGCTAACCCTATCACTAACCCAAACGCTATCCTAGGGCTGATGCTAACCCTAACACTAACACTATCCTAGGGCTGATGCTAACCCTAACCCTAACCCAACATTGTCCTAGGGCTGAGGTTAACCCTAACCCTAACACTATACTATGGCTGATGCTAACCCTAACCCTAACCCTAACACTATCCTAGGGCTGATGCTAATCCTAACCCTAACACTATCGTACGGCTGATGCTAACCCTAACCCTAACCGTAACACTATCCTAGGGCTGATGCTAACCCTAACCCTAACACTATCCTAGGGCTGATGCTAACCCTAACCCTAACCCAAACACTATCCTAAGGCTGATGCTAACCCTAACCCTAACACTATCCTACGGCTGATGCTAACCCTAACCCTAACCGTAACACTATCCTAGGGCTGTGCTAACCCTAACCCTAACACTATCCTAAGGCTGATGCTAACCCTAACCCTAACACTATCCTAGGGCTGATGCTAACCCTAACCCTAACCCTAACACTATCCTAGGGCTGAAGTTAACTCTAACCCTAACACTATCCTAGGGCTGATGCTAACGCTAACCCTACCCCTAACACTATCCTAGGGCTGATGTTAACCCTAACCCTAACACTAACACTATCCTAGGGCTGATGCTAACGCTAACCCTAACACTATCCTAGGGCTTATGCTAACCCTAACCCTAACCCAAACACTATCCTAGGGCTGATGCTAACCCTTACCCTAACACTATCCTAGGGCTGATGATAACCCTAACCCTAACCCTAACACTATCCTAGGGCTGATGCTAACCCTAACCCTAACCCTAACACTATCCTTGGTCTGATGCAAACCCTAACACTAACACTATCCTAGGGCTGATGCTAACCCTAACCCTTACCCTAACACTATCCTATGGCTGATGCTAACCGTAACCCTAACCTTAACACTATCTTAGGGCTGATGCTAACCCTAACCCTAACCCTAACAGTATCCTAGCGCTGATGCTAATCCTAACCCTAACACTATCCTAGGCCTGATGCTAACCCTAACCCTAACCCTAACACTATCCTAGGCCTGATGCTAACCGTAACCCTAACCTTAACACTATCCTAGGGCTGATGCTAACCCTAACCCTAGCACTATCCTAGGGCTGATGCTAACCCTAAACCTAACTCAAACACTATCCTAGGGCTTATGCTAACCATAACCCTAACACTATCCTAGGTCTGATGCTAACACTAACCCTAACCCTAACACTATCCTAGGGCTGATGCTAACCCTAACCCTAACACTATCCAAGGGCTGATGCTAACCCTAACCCTAACAGTAACACTATCGAAGGGCTGATGCTAACCCTAACCCTAACACTATCCTAGGGCTGATGCTAACCCTAACCCTAACCCTAACACTATCCTAGGGCTGATGCTAACCCTAACCCTAACACTAACACTATCCTAGGGCTGATGCTAACCCTAACCCTAACCCAAAAACGATCCTAGGGCTGATGCTAATCATAACCATAACACTATCCTAGGCCTGATGCTAACATTAACCCTAACCCTAACACTATCCTAGGGCTGATGCTAACCCTAACCCTAACACTATCCTAGTGCTGATGCTAACCATAACCGAACCCTAACACTATCCTAGGGCTGATGCTAAACCTAACCCTAACCCTAACACTATCCAAGGGCTGATGCTAACCCTAACCCTAACAGTATCCCAGGGCTGAAGTGAACCCTAACCCTAACCCTAAAACTGTCCTAGGTCTGATGCTAACCCTAACCCTAACACTATCCTTGGGCTGATGCTAACCCTAAACATAACACTATCCTAGGCCTGATGCTAACCCTAACCCTAGCACTATCCTAGGGCTGATGCTAACCCTAACACTAACTCAAACACTATCCTAGGGCTTATGCTAACCATAACCCTAACACTATCCTAGGTTTGATGCTAACACTAAGCCTAACCCTAACACTATCCTAGGGCTGAGGCTAACCCTAACCCTAACACTATCCTAGGGCTGATGCTAACCCTAACCCTAACACTATCCAAGGGCTGATGCTAACCCTAACCCTAACCCTAACACTATCCTAGGGCTGATGCTAACCCTAACCCTAACCCTAACACTATCCTAGGGCTGATGCTAACCCTAACCCTAACCCAAACACTATCCTAGGGCTGATGCTAATCATAACCCTAACACTCTCCTAGGTCTGATGCTAACATTAACCCTAACCCTAACACTATCCTAGGGCTGATGCTAACCCTTACCCTAACACTATGCTAGGGCTGATGCTAACCGTAACTCTAACCCAAACACTACCCTAGGGCTGATGCTAACCATCACCCTAACACTATCCTAGGTCTGATGCTAACACAAATCCTACCCCTAACACTATCCTAGGGCTGATGCTAACCCTAACCCTAACACTATCCTAGGGCTGATGCGAACCCTAACCCTAACCCTAAAACTATCCTAGGTCTGATGCTAACCCTAACCCTAACACTATCCTAGGGCTGATGCTAACCCTAACCCTAACCCAAACACTATCCTAGGGTTGATGCTAACCATGAACGTAACACTATCCTAGGTCTCATGCTAACACTAACCCTAGCCCTCACACTATCCTAGGGCTGATGCTAACCCTAACCCTAACACTATCCTAGGGCTGAGGCTAACCCTAAAACTAACCCTAACACTATCCTAGGGCTGATGCTATCCCTAACACTAACACTATCCTAGGGCTGATGCTAACACTAACCCTAACCCTAACACTATCCTAAGGCTGCTGCTAACCCTAACACTATCCTGGGCCTGATGCTAACCCTAACCCTAACCCTAACACTATCCTAGTTCTGATGCTAACCCTAACCCTAACACTATCCTACGGCTGATGCTAACCCTAAAACTAACCCTAACACTATCCTAGGGCTGAAGCTGTCCCTAACACTAACACTATCCTAGGGCTGATGCTAACGCTAACCCTAACCCTAACACTATCGTAGGACTGATGCTAACCATAACCCTAACACTATCCTAGGGCGGATTCTAAAGCTAAACCTAACCCTAACACTATCCTAGGGCTGATGCTAACCCTAACACTATCCTACGGCTGATGCTAACCCTTACCCTAACCGTAACACTATCCTAGGGCTGATGCTAACCCTAACCCTAACCGTAACACTATCCTAGGGCTGATGCTAACCCTAACCCTGACACTATCCTAAGGCTGATGCTAACCCTAACCCTAACACTATCCTAGGGCTGATGCTAACCCTAACCCTAACCCTAACACTATCCTAGGGCTGATGTTAACTCTAACCCTAACACTATCCTAGGGCTGATGCTAACCCTAACCCTACCCCTAACACTATCCTAGGGCTGATGCTAACCCTAACCCTAGCACTATCCTAGGGCTGATGCTAACCGTAAGCCTAACTCAAACACTATCCTAGGGCTGATGCTAACCCTATCACTAACCGAAACACTATCCTAGGGCTGATGCTAATCATAACCCTAACACTATCCTAGGGCTGATGCTAACTCTAAACATAACACTATCCTAGGCCTGATGCTAACCCTAACCCTAGTACTATAATAGGGCTGATGCTAACACTAACGCTAACTCAAACACTATCCTAGGGCTTATGCTAGCCATAACCCTAACACTATCCTAGGTTTGATGCTAACACTAACCCTAACCCTAACACTATCCTAGGGCTGATGCTAACCCTAACCCTAACACTATCCTAGGGCTGACGCTAACCCTAACCCTAACCCCAACACTATCCAAGGGCTGATGCTAACCCTAACCCTAACACTATCCTAGGGCTGATGCTAACCGTAACCCTAACCCTAACACTATCCTAGGGCTGATGCTAACCCTAACCCTAACCCTAACACTATCCTAGGGCTGACGCTAACCCTATCACTAACCCAAACGCTATCCTAGGGCTGATGCTAACCCTAACACTAACACTATCCTAGGGCTGATGCTAACCCTAACCCTAACCCAACATTGTCCTAGGGCTGAGGTTAACCCTAACCCTAACACTATCCTATGGCTGATGCTAACCCTAACCCTAACCCTAACACTATCCTAGGGCTGATGCTAATCCTAACCCTAACACTATCCTACGGCTGATGCTAACCCTAACCCTAACCGTAACACTATCCTAGGGCTGATGCTAACCCTAACCCTAACACTATCCTAGGGCTGATGCTAACCCTAACCCTAACCCAAACACTATCCTAAGGCTGATGCTAACCCTAACCCTAACACTATCCTACGGCTGATGCTAACCCTAACCCTAACCGTAACACTATCCTAGGGCTGATGCTAACCCTAACCCTAACACTATCCTAAGGCTGATGCTAACCCTAACCCTAACACTATCCTAGGGCTGATGCTAACCCTAACCCTAACCCTAACACTATCCTAGGGCTGAAGTTAACTCTAACCCTAACACTATCCTAGGGCTGATGCTAACGCTAACCCTACCCCTAACACTATCCTAGGGCTGATGTTAACCCTAACCCTAACACTAACACTATCCTAGGGCTGATGCTAACGCTAACCCTAACACTATCCTAGGGCTTATGCTAACCCTAACCCTAACCCAAACACTATCCTAGGGCTGATGCTAACCCTAACCCTAACACTATCCTAGGGCTGATGATAACCCTAACCCTAACCCTAACACTATCCTAGGGCTGATGCTAACCCTAACCCTAACCCTAACACTATCCTTGGTCTGATGCAAACCCTAACACTAACACTATCCTAGGGCTGATGCTAACCCTAACCCTTACCCTAACACTATCCTATGGCTGATGCTAACCGTAACCCTAACCTTAACACTATCTTAGGGCTGATGCTAACCCTAACCCTAACCCTAACACTATCCTAGCGCTGATGCTAATCCTAACCCTAACACTATCCTAGGCCTGATGCTAACCCTAACCCTAACCCTAACACTATCCTAGGCCTGATGCTAACCGTAACCCTAACCTTAACACTATCCTAGGGCTGATGCTAACCCTAACCCTAGCACTATCCTAGGGCTGATGCTAACCCTAAACCTAACTCAAACACTATCCTAGGGCTTATGCTAACCATAACCCTAACACTATCCTAGGTCTGATGCTAACACTAACCCTAACCCTAACACTATCCTAGGGCTGATGCTAACCCTAACCCTAACACTATCCAAGGGCTGATGCTAACCCTAACCCTAACAGTAACACTATCGAAGGGCTGATGCTAACCCTAACCCTAACACTATCCTAGGGCTGATGCTAACCCTAACCCTAACCCTAACACTATCCTAGGGCTGATGCTAACCCTAAACCTAACACTAACACTATCCTAGGGCTGATGCTAACCCTAACCCTAACCCAAACACGATCCTAGGGCTGATGCTAATCATAACCATAACACTATCCTAGGCCTGATGCTAACATTAACCCTAACCCTAACACTATCCTAGGGCTGATGCTAACCCTAACCCTAACACTATCCTAGGGCTGATGCTAACCATAACCGAACCCTAACACTATCCTAGGGCTGATGCTAAACCTAACCCTAACCCTAACACTATCCAAGGGCTGATGCTAACCCTAACCCTAACACTATCCCAGGGCTGAAGTGAACCCTAACCCTAACCCTAAAACTGTCCTAGGTCTGATGCTAACCCTAACCCTAACACTATCCTTGGGCTGATGCTAACCCTAAACATAACACTATCCTAGGCCTGATGCTAACCCTAACCCTAGCACTATCCTAGGGCTGATGCTAACCCTAACACTAACTCAAACACTATCCTAGGGCTTATGCTAACCATAACCCTAACACTATCCTAGGTTTGATGCTAACACTAAGCCTAACCCTAACACTATCCTAGGGCTGAGGCTAACCCTAACCCTAACACTATCCTAGGGCTGATGCTAACCCTAACCCTAACACTATCCAAGGGCTGATGCTAACCCTAACCCTAACCCTAACACTATCCTAGGGCTGATGCTAACCCTAACCCTAACCCTAACACTATCCTAGGGCTGATGCTAACCCTAACCCTAACCCAAACACTATCCTAGGGCTGATGCTAATCATAACCCTAACACTCTCCTAGGTCTGATGCTAACATTAACCCTAACCCTAACACTATCCTAGGGCTGATGCTAACCCTTACCCTAACACTATGCTAGGGCTGATGCTAACCGTAACTCTAACCCAAACACTACCCTAGGGCTGATGCTAACCATCACCCTAACACTATCCTAGGTCTGATGCTAACACAAATCCTACCCCTAACACTATCCTAGGGCTGATGCTAACCCTAACCCTAACACTATCCTAGGGCTGATGCGAACCCTAACCCTAACCCTAAAACTATCCTAGGTCTGATGCTAACCCTAACCCTAACACTATCCTAGGGCTGATGCTAACCCTAACCCTAACCCAAACACTATCCTAGGGTTGATGCTAACCATGAACGTAACACTATCCTAGGTCTCATGCTAACACTAACCCTAGCCCTCACACTATCCTAGGGCTGATGCTAACCCTAACCCTAACACTATCCTAGGGCTGAGGCTAACCCTAAAACTAACCCTAACACTATCCTAGGGCTGATGCTATCCCTAACACTAACACTATCCTAGGGCTGATGCTAACACTAACCCTAACCCTAACACTATCCTAAGGCTGCTGCTAACCCTAACACTATCCTGGGCCTGATGCTAACCCTAACCCTAACCCTAACACTATCCTAGTTCTGATGCTAACCCTAACCCTAACACTATCCTACGGCTGATGCTAACCCTAAAACTAACCCTAACACTATCCTAGGGCTGAAGCTGTCCCTAACACTAACACTATCCTAGGGCTGATGCTAACGCTAACCCTAACCCTAACACTATCGTAGGACTGATGCTAACCATAACCCTAACACTATCCTAGGGCGGATTCTAAAGCTAAACCTAACCCTAACACTATCCTAGGGCTGATGCTAACCCTAACACTATCCTACGGCTGATGCTAACCCTTACCCTAACCGTAACACTATCCTAGGGCTGATGCTAACCCTAACCCTAACCGTAACACTATCCTAGGGCTGATGCTAACCCTAACCCTGACACTATCCTAAGGCTGATGCTAACCCTAACCCTAACACTATCCTAGGGCTGATGCTAACCCTAACCCTAACCCTAACACTATCCTAGGGCTGATGTTAACTCTAACCCTAACACTATCCTAGGGCTGATGCTAACCCTAACCCTACCCCTAACACTATCCTAGGGCTGATGCTAACCCTAACCCTAGCACTATCCTAGGGCTGATGCTAACCGTAAGCCTAACTCAAACACTATCCTAGGGCTGATGCTAACCCTATCACTAACCCAAACACTATCCTAGGCCTGATGCTAATCATAACCCTAACACTATCCTAGGGCTGATGCTAACTCTAAACATAACACTATCCTAGGCCTGATGCTAACCCTAACCCTAGTACTATAATAGGGCTGATGCTAACACTAACGCTAACTCAAACACTATCCTAGGGCTTATGCTAGCCATAACCCTAACACTATCCTAGGTTTGATGCTAACACTAACCCTAACCCTAACACTATCCTAGGGCTGATGCTAACCCTAACCCTAACACTATCCTAGGGCTGACGCTAACCCTAACCCTAACCCCAACACTATCCAAGGGCTGATGCTAACCCTAACCCTAACACTATCCTAGGGCTGATGCTAACCGTAACCCTAACCCTAACACTATCCTAGGGCTGATGCTAACCCTAACCCTAACCCTAACACTATCCTAGGGCTGATGCTAACCCTATCACTAACCCAAACGCTATCCTAGGGCTGATGCTAACCCTAACACTAACACTATCCTAGGGCTGATGCTAACCCTAACCCTAACCCAACATTGTCCTAGGGCTGAGGTTAACCCTAACCCTAACACTATCCTATGGCTGATGCTAACCCTAACCCTAACCCTAACACTATCCTAGGGCTGATGCTAATCCTAACCCTAACACTATCCTACGGCTGATGCTAACCCTAACCCTAACCGTAACACTATCCTAGGGCTGATGCTAACCCTAACCCTAACACTATCCTAGGGCTGATGCTAACCCTAACCCTAACCCAAACACTATCCTAAGGCTGATGCTAACCCTAACCCTAACACTATCCTACGGCTGATGCTAACCCTAACCCTAACCGTAACACTATCCTAGGGCTGATGCTAACCCTAACCCTAACACTATCCTAAGGCTGATGCTAACCCTAACCCTAACACTATCCTAGGGCTGATGCTAACCCTAACCCTAACCCTAACACTATCCTAGGGCTGAAGTTAACTCTAACCCTAACACTATCCTAGGGCTGATGCTAACGCTAACCCTACCCCTAACACTATCCTAGGGCTGATGTTAACCCTAACCCTAACACTAACACTATCCTAGGGCTGATGCTAACGCTAACCCTAACACTATCCTAGGGCTTATGCTAACCCTAACCCTAACCCAAACACTATCCTAGGGCTGATGCTAACCCTAACCCTAACACTATCCTAGGGCTGATGATAACCCTAACCCTAACCCTAACACTATCCTAGGGCTGATGCTAACCCTAACCCTAACCCTAACACTATCCTTGGTCTGATGCAAACCCTAACACTAACACTATCCTAGGGCTGATGCTAACCCTAACCCTTACCCTAACACTATCCTATGGCTGATGCTAACCGTAACCCTAACCTTAACACTATCTTAGGGCTGATGCTAACCCTAACCCTAACCCTAACACTATCCTAGCGCTGATGCTAATCCTAACCCTAACACTATCCTAGGCCTGATGCTAACCCTAACCCTAACCCTAACACTATCCTAGGCCTGATGCTAACCGTAACCCTAACCTTAACACTATCCTAGGGCTGATGCTAACCCTAACCCTAGCACTATCCTAGGGCTGATGCTAACCCTAAACCTAACTCAAACACTATCCTAGGGCTTATGCTAACCATAACCCTAACACTATCCTAGGTCTGATGCTAACACTAACCCTAACCCTAACACTATCCTAGGGCTGATGCTAACCCTAACCCTAACACTATCCAAGGGCTGATGCTAACCCTAACCCTAACAGTAACACTATCGAAGGGCTGATGCTAACCCTAACCCTAACACTATCCTAGGGCTGATGCTAACCCTAACCCTAACCCTAACACTATCCTAGGGCTGATGCTAACCCTAAACCTAACACTAACACTATCCTAGGGCTGATGCTAACCCTAACCCTAACCCAAACACGATCCTAGGGCTGATGCTAATCATAACCATAACACTATCCTAGGCCTGATGCTAACATTAACCCTAACCCTAACACTATCCTAGGGCTGATGCTAACCCTAACCCTAACACTATCCTAGGGCTGATGCTAACCATAACCGAACCCTAACACTATCCTAGGGCTGATGCTAAACCTAACCCTAACCCTAACACTATCCAAGGGCTGATGCTAACCCTAACCCTAACACTATCCCAGGGCTGAAGTGAACCCTAACCCTAACCCTAAAACTGTCCTAGGTCTGATGCTAACCCTAACCCTAACACTATCCTTGGGCTGATGCTAACCCTAAACATAACACTATCCTAGGCCTGATGCTAACCCTAACCCTAGCACTATCCTAGGGCTGATGCTAACCCTAACACTAACTCAAACACTATCCTAGGGCTTATGCTAACCATAACCCTAACACTATCCTAGGTTTGATGCTAACACTAAGCCTAACCCTAACACTATCCTAGGGCTGATGCTAACCCTAACCCTAACACTATCCTAGGGCTGATGCTAACCCTAACCCTAACACTATCCAAGGGCTGATGCTAACCCTAACCCTAACACTATCCTAGGGCTGATGCTAACCGTAACCCTAACCCTAAGACTATCCTAGGGCTGATGCTAACCCTAACCCTAACCCTAACACTATCCTAGGGCTGATGCTAACCCTAACCCTAACCCTAACACTATCCTAGGGCTGATGCTAACCCTAACCCTAACCCAAACACTATCCTAGGGCTGATGCTAATCATAACCCTAACACTATCCTAGGTCTGATGCTAACATTAACCCTAACCCTAACACTATCCTAGGGCTGATGCTAACCCTTACCCTAACACTATGCTAGGGCTGATGCTAACCGTAACTCTAACCCAAACACTACCCTAGGGCTGATGCTAACCATCACCCTAACACTATCCTAGGTCTGATGCTAACACAAATCCTACCCCTAACACTATCCTAGGGCTGATGCTAACCCTAACCCTAACACTATCCTAGGGCTGATGCTAACCCTAACCCTAACCCAACATTTTCCTAGGGCTGAGGTTAACCCTAACCCTAACACTATCCTATGGCTGATGCTAACCCTAACAATAACCCTAACACTATCCTAGGGCTGATGCTAACCCTAACCCTAACCCAACATTGTCCTAGGGCTGAGGTTAACCCTAACCCTAACACTATCCTATGGCTGATGCTAACCCTAACCCTAACCCTAACACTATCCTAGGGCTGATACTAACCCTAACCCTAACACTATCCTACGGGTGATGCTAACCCTAACCCTAGCCGTAACACTATCCTAGGGCTGATGCTAACCCTAACCCTAACACTATCCTAGGGCTGATGCTAACCCTATCCCTAACCCTAACACTATCCTAAGGCTGATGCTAACCCTAACCCTAACACTATCCTACGGCTGATGCTAACCCTAACCCTAACCGTAACACTATCCTAGGGTTGGTGCTAACCCTAACCCTAACACTATCCTAAGGCTGATGCTAATCCTAACCCTAACACTATCCTAGGGCTGATGCTAACCCTAACCCTAACCCTAACACTATCCTAGGGCTGAAGTTAACTCTAACCCTAACATTATCCTAGGGCTGATGCTAACCCTAACCCTACACCTAACACTATCCTAGGGCTGATGCTAACACTAACCCTAACACTAACACTATCCTAGGGCTGATGCTAACCCTAACCCTAACACTATCCTAGGGCTGATGCTAACCCTAACCCTAACTCAAACACTATCCTAGGGCTGATGCTAACCCTAACCCTAACACTATCCTAGGCCTGATGATAACCCTAACCCTATCCTAACACTATCCTAGGGCTGATGCTAACCCTAACCCTAACCCTAACACTATCCTTGGTCTGATGCAAACCCTAACACTAACACTATCCTAGGGCTGATGCTAACCCTAACACTTACCCTAACACTATCCTAGGGCTGATGCTACCTGTAACCCTAACCTTAACACTATCCTAGGGCTCATGCTAACCCTAACCCTAACCCTAACAGTATTTTAGCGCTGATGCTAATCCTAACCCTAACACTATCCTAGGCCTGATGCTAACCCTAACCCTAACCCTAACACTATCCTAGGGCTGATGGTAACCGTAACCCTAACCTTAACACTATCCTAGGGCTGATGCTAACCCTAACCCTAGCACTATCCTAGGGCTGATGCTAACCCTAAACCTAACTCAAACACTATCCTAGGGCTTATGCTAACCATAACCCTAACACTATCCTAGGTCTG
The DNA here is from genome assembly GCF_020740605.2 of Lemur catta. Classification (NCBI taxonomy): domain Eukaryota; kingdom Metazoa; phylum Chordata; class Mammalia; order Primates; family Lemuridae; genus Lemur; species Lemur catta. Next base: position 1,509,072 of record NW_025423860.1, on the reverse strand, counting down.
ATGCTAACACTAACCCTAACCCTAACACTATCCTACGGCTGATGCTAACCCTAACCCTAACACTATGCTAGGGCTGATGCTAACCCTAACCCTAACAGTAACACTATCGAAGGGCTGATGCTAACCCTAACCCTAACACTATCCTAGGGCTGATGCTAACCCTAACCCTAACCCTAACACTATCCTGGGGCTGATCTTAACCCTAACCATAACCCTAACACTATCCTAGGGCTGATGCTCACCCGAACCCTAAGCCAAACACTATCCTAGGTCTGATGCTAATCATAACGCTAACACTATCCTAGTCCTGATGCTAACATTAACCCTAACCCTAACACTATCCTAGGGCTGATGCTAACCCTAACCCTAACACTATCCTAGGGCTGATGCGAACCCTAACCGTAACCCTAAAACTATCCTAGGTCTGATGCTAACCCTAACCCTAACACTATCCTAGTCCTGATGCTAACCCTAACCCTAACCCAAACACTATCCTAGGGTTGATGCTAACCATGAACGTAACACTATCCTAGGTATCATGCTAACACTAACCCTAGCCCTCACACTATCCTAAGGCTGATGCTAACCCTAACCCTAACACTATCCTAGGGCTGAGGCTAACCCTAAAACTAACCCTAACACTATCCTAGGGCTGATGCTATCCCTAACACTAACACTATCCTAGGGCTGATGCTAACACTAACCCTAACCCTAACACTATCCTAAGGCTGCTGCTAACCCTAACACTATCCTGGGCCTGATGCTAACCCTAACCCTAACCCTAACACTATCCTAGTTCTGATGCTAACCCTAACCCTAACACTATCCTAGGGCGGATTCTAAAGCTACACCTAACCCTAACACTATCCTAGGGCTGATGCTAACCCTAACCCTAACCCTAACACTATCCTAGGGCTGATGTTAACCCTAACCCTAACCCTAACACTATCCAAGGGCTGATGCTAACCCTAACCCTAACACTATCCTAGGGCTGATGCTAACCGTAACCCTAACCCTAAGACTATCCTAGGGCTGATGCTAACCCTAACCCTAACCCTAACACTATCCTAGGACTGATGCTAACCCTAACCCTAACCCTAACACTATCCTAGGGCTGATGCTAACCCTAACCCTAACCCAAACACTATCCTAGGGCTGATGCTAATCATAACCCTAACACTATCCTAGGTCTGATGCAAACATTAACCCTAAACCTAACACTATCCTAGGGCTGATGCTAACCCTTACCCTAACACTATGCTAGGGCTGATGCTAACCGTAACTCTAACCCAAACACTACCCTAGGGCTGATGCTAACCATCACCCTAACACTATCCTAGGTCTGATGCTAACACAAATCCTACCCCTAACACTATCCTAGGGCTGATGCTAACCCTAACCCTAACACTATCCTAGGGCTGATGCTAACCCTAACCCTAACCCAACATTTTCCTAGGGCTGAGGTTAACCCTAACCCTAACACTATCCTATGGCTGATGCTAACCCTAACCCTAACCCTAACACTATCCTAGGGCTGATGCTAACCCTAACCCTAACCCTAACACTATCCTAGGGTTGAGGTTAACCCTAACCCTAACAATATCCTATGGCTGATGCTAACCCTAACCCTAACCCTAACACTATCCTAGGGCTGATACTAACCCTAACCCTAACACTATCCTACGGGTGATGCTAACCCTAACCCTAGCCGTAACACTATCCTAGGGCTGATGCTAACCCTAACCCTAACACTATCCTAGGGCTGATGCTAACCCTATCCCTAACCCTAACACTATCCTAAGGCTGATGCTAACCCTAACCCTAACACTATCCTACGGCTGATGCTAACCCTAACCCTAACCGTAACACTATCCTAGGGCTGGTGCTAACCCTAACCCTAACACTATCCTAAGGCTGATGCTAATCCTAACCCTAACACTATCCTAGGGCTGATGCTAACCCTAACCCTAACCCTAACACTATCCTAGGGTTGAAGTTAACTCTAACCCTAACATTATCCTAGGGCTGATGCTAACCCTAACCCTACCCCTAACACTATCCTAGGGCTGATGCTAACCCTAACCCTAACACTAACACTATCCTAGGGCTGATGCTAACCCTAACCCTAACACTATCCTAGGGCTGATGCTAACCCTAACCCTAACCCAAACACTATCCTAGGGCTGATGCTAACCCTAACCCTAACACTATCCTAGGCCTGATGATAATCCTAACCCTATCCTAACACTATCCTAGGGCTGATGCTAACCCTAACCCTAACCCTAACACTATCCTTGGTCTGATGCAAACCCTAACACTAACACTATCCTAGGGCTGATGCTAACCCTAACAGTTACCCTAACACTATCCTAGGGCTGATGCTACCTGTAACCCTAACCTTAACACTATCCTAGGGCTGATGCTAACCCTAACCCTAACCCTAACAGTATTTTAGCGCTGATGCTAATCCTAACCCTAACACTATCCTAGGCCTGATGCTAACCCTAACACTAACCCTAACACTATCCTAGGGCTGATGGTAACCGTAACCCTAACCTTAACACTATGCTAGGGCTGATGCTAACCCTAACCCTAACAGTAACACTATCGAAGGGCTGATGCTAACCCTAACCCTAACACTATCCTAGGGCTGATGCTAACCCTAACCCTAACCCTAACACTATCCTAGGGCTGATGTTAACCCTAACCCTAACCCTAACACTATCCTAGGGCTGATGCTCACCCGAACCCTAAGCCAAACACTATCCTAGGTCTGATGCTAATCATAACGCTAACACTATCCTAGTCCTGATGCTAACATTAACCCTAACCCTAACACTATCCTAGGGCTGATGCTAACCCTAACCCTAACACTATCCTAGGGCTGATGCTAACCCTAACCGAACCCTAACACTATCCTAGGGCTAATGCTAAACCTGACCCTAACGCTAACACTTTCCTAGGGCTGATGCTAACCCTAACCCTAACACTATCCTAGGGCTGATGCGAACCCTAACCCTAACCCTAAAACTATCCTAGGTCTGATGCTAACCCTAACCCTAACACTATCCTAGGGCTGATGCTAACCCTAACCCTAACCCAAACACTATCCTAGGGTTGATGCTAACCATGAACGTAACACTATCCTAGGTCTCATGCTAACACTAACCCTAGCCCTCACACTATCCTAGGGCTGATGCTAACCCTAACCCTAACACTATCCTAGGGCTGAGGCTAACCCTAAAACTAACCCTAACACTATCCTAGGGCTGATGCTATCCCTAACACTAACACTATCCTAGGGCTGATGCTAACACTAACCCTAACCCTAACACTATCCTAAGGCTGCTGCTAACCCTAACACTATCCTGGGCCTGATGCTAACCCTAACCCTAACCCTAACACTATCCTAGTTCTGATGCTAACCCTAACCCTAACACTATCCTAGGGCGGATTCTAAAGCTACACCTAACCCTAACACTATCCTAGGGCTGATGCTAACCCTAACCCTAACCCTAACACTATCCTAGGGCTGATGTTAACCCTAACCCTAACCCTAACACTATCATAGGACTGATGCTAACCATAACCCTAACACTATCCTAGGGCGGATTCTAAAGCTACACCTAACCCTAACACTATCCTAGGGCTGATGCTAACCCTAACCCTAACACTATCCTAGGGCTGATGCTAACCCTAACCCTAACCCTAACACTATCCTAGGGCTGATGCGAACCCTAACCATAACACTATCCTAGGCCTTATGCTAACCCTAACCCTAGCACTATCCTAGGGCTGATGCTAACCCTAACCCTAACTCAAACACATTCCTAGGGCTTCTGCTAACCATAACCCTAACACTATCCTAGGGCTGATGCTAACCCTAACCTAACCCTAGCACTATCCTAGGGCTGATGCTAACCTTAACCCTAACCCAACATTTTCCTAGGGCTGAGGTTAACCCTAACCCTAACACTATCCTATGGCTGATGCTAACCCTAACCCTAACCCTAACACTATCCTACGGCTGATGCTAACCCTAACCCTAACACTATCCTACGGCTGATGCTAACCCTAACCCTTACCGTAACACTATCCTAGGGCTGATGCTAACCCTAACCCTAACACTATCCTAGGGCTGATGCTAACCCTAACCCTAACCCTAACACTATCCTAAGGCTGATGCTAACCCTAACCCTAGCACTATCCTACGGCTGATGCTAACCCTAACCCTAACCGTAACACTATCCTAGGGCTGATGCTAACTCTAACCCTAACACTATCCTAAGGCTGATGCTAACCCTAACCCTAACACTATCCTAGGGCTGATGCTAACCCTAACCCTAACCCTAACACTATCCTAGGGCTGATGTTAACTCTAAGCCTAACACTATCCTAGGGCTGATGCTAACCCTAACCCTACCCCTAACACTATCCTAGGGCTGATGCTAACCCTAACCCTAACACTAACAATATCCTAGGGCTGATGCTAACCCTAACCCTAACACTATACTAGGGCTGATGCTAACCCTAACCCTAACCATAACACTATCCTAGGGCTGATGCTAACCCTAACCCTAACACTATCCTAGGCCTGATGATAACCCTAACCCTATCCTAACACTATCCTAGGGATGATGCTAACCCTAACCCTAACCCTAACACTATCCTTGGTCTGATGCAAACCCTAACACTAACACTATCCTAGGGCTGATGCTAACCCTAAGCCTTACCCTAACACTATCCTAGGGCTGATGCTAACCGTAACCCTAACCTTAACACTATCCTAGGGCTGATACTAACCCTAACAATAACCTTAACACTATCATAGCGCTGATGCTAATCCTAACCCTAACACTATCCTAGGCCAGATGGTAACCCTAACCCTAACCCTAACACTATCCTAGGGCTGATGCTAACCGTAACCCTAACCTTAACACTATCCTAGGGCTGATGCTAACCCTAACCCCAGCACTATCCTAGGGCTGAGGCTAACCCTAAACCTAACTCAAACACTATCCTAGGGCTTATGCTAACCATAACCCTAACACTATCCTAGGTCTGATGCTAACACTAACCCTAACCCTAACACTATCCTAGGGCTGATGCTAACCCTAACCCTAACACTATCCTAGGGCTGATGCTAACCGTAACCCTAACCCTAACACTATCCTAGGGCTGATGGTAACCCTAACCCTAACACTATCCTTGGGCTGATGCTAACCCTAACCATAACACTATCCTAGGCCTGATGCTAACCCTAACGCTAGCACTATCCTAGGGCTGATGCTAACCCTAACCCTAACTCAAACACTATCCTAGGGCTTATGCTAACCATAACCCTAACACTATCCTAGGTTTGATGCTAACACTAACCCTAAACCTAACACTATCCTAGGGCTGATGCTAACCCTAACCCTAACACTATCCTAGGGCTGATGCTAACCCTAACCCTAACCCTAACACTATCCAAGGGCTGATGGTAAGCCTAACCCTAACACTATCCTAGGGCTGATGCTAACCGTAACCCTAACCCTAAGACTATCCTAGGGCTGATGCTAACCCTAACCCTAACCCTAACACTATCCTAGGGCTGATGCTAATCCTAACCCTAACCCTAACACTATCCTAGGGCTGACGCTAAACCTAACCGTAACCCAAACACTATAATAGGGCTGATGCTAATCATAACCCTAACACTATCCTAGGTCTGATGCTAACACTAACGCTAACCCTAACATTATCCTAGGGCTGATGCTAACCCTAACCCTACAACTATGCTAGGGCTGATGCTAACCGTAACCCTAACCCAAACACTACCCTAGGGCTGATGCTAACCATCACCCTAACACTATCCTAGGTCTGATGCAAACACTAATCCTAGCCCTAACACTATCCTAGGGCTGATGCTAACCCTAACCCTAACACTATCCTACGGCTGATGCTAACCCTAACCCTAACCGTAACACTATCCTAGGGCTGATGCTAACCCTAACCCTACCCCTAACACTATCCTAGGGCTGATGCTAACCCTAACCTAACCCTAACACTATCCTAGGGCTGATGCTAACCCTAACCCCAACCCTAACACTATCCTAGGGCTGATGCTAAATCTAACACTAACCCAAACACTATCCTAGGGCTGATGCTAATCATAACCCTAACACTATCCCAGGTCTGATGCTAACACTAACCCTAACCTTAACACTATACTAGGGCTGATGCTAACCCTAACCCTAACACTATCCTAGGGCTGATGCTAAACCTAACCCTAACCCTAACACTATCCTAGGGCTGATGCTAACCCTAACCCGAACACTATCCTTGGGCTGATGCTAACCCTAACCGTAACACTATCCTAGGCCTGATGCTAACCCTAACCCTAGCACTATCGTAGGGCTGATGCTAACCGTACCCCTAACCCTAAGACTATCCTAGGGCTGATGCTAACCCTACCCCTAACCCTAACACTATCCTAGGGCTGATGCTAACCCTAACCCTAACCCTAACACTATCCTAGGGCTGATGCTAACCCTAACCCTAACCCAAACACTATCCTAGGGCTGATGCTAATCATAACCCTAACACTATCCTAGGTCTGATGCTAACACTAACCATAACCCTAACACTATCCTAGGGCTGATGCTAACCCTAACCCTAACACTATGCTAGGGCTGATGTTAACCGTAACCCTAACCTTAACACTATCCTAGGGCTGATGCTAACCCTAACAATAACCTTAACACTATCATAGCGCTGATGCTAATCCTAACCCTAACACTATCCTAGGCCAGATGCTAACCCTAACCCTAACCCTAACACTATCCTAGGGCGGATGCTAACCGTAACCCTAACCTTAACACTATCCTAGGGCTGATGCTAACCATAACCCTAGCACTATCCTAGGGCTGATGCTAACCCTAAACCTAACTCAAACACTATCCTAGGGCTTATGCTAACCATAACCCTAACACTATCCTAGGTCTGATGCTAACACTAACCCTAACCCTAACACTATCCTAGGGCTGATGCTAACCCTAACCCTAACACTATCCTAGGGCTGATGCTAACCCAAACCCTAACCCTAACACTATCCAAGGGCTGATGCTAACCCTAACCCTAACACTATCCTAGGGCTGATGCTAACCCGAACCCTAACACTATCCTTGGGCTGATTCTAACCCTAACCATAACACTATCCTAGGCCTGATGCTAACCCTAACCCTAGCACTATCCTAGGGCTGATGCTAACCCTAACACTAACTCAAACACTATCCTAGGGCTTATGCTAACCATAACCCTAACACTATCCTAGGTTTGATGCTAACACTAACCCTAACCCTAACACTATGCTAGGGCTGATGCTAACCCTAACCCTAACACTATCCTAGGGCTGATGCTAACCCTAACCCTAACCCTAACACTATCCAAGGGCTGATGCTAAGCCTAACCCTAACACTATCCTAGGGCTGATGCTAACCGTAACCCTAACCCTAACACTATCCTAGGGCTGATGCTAACCCTAACCCTAACCCTAACAGTATCCTAGGGATGATGCTAACCCTAACCCTAACCCTAACACTATCCTAGGGCTGACGCTAACCCTAACCCTAACCCAAACACTATCCTATGGCTGATGCTAATCATAACCCTAACACTATCCTAGGTCTGATGCTAACACTAACCCTAACCCTAACACTATCCTAGGGCTGATGCTAACCCTAACCCTAACACTATGCTAGGGCGCATGCTAACCGTAACCCTAACCCAAACACTACCCTAGGGCTGATGCTAACCATCACCCTAACACTATCCTAGGTCTGATGCTAACACTAATCCTAGCCCTAACACTATCCTAGGGCTGATGCTAACCCTAACCCTAACCCAACATTGTCCTAAGGCTGAGGTTAACCCTAACCCTAACAATATCCTATGGCTGATGCTAACCCTAAACCTAACCCTAACACTATCCTAGGGCTGATGCTAACCCTAACCCTAACACTATCCTAGGGCTGATGCTAACCCTAACCCTAACCCTAACACTATCCTAAGGCTGATGCTAACCATAACCCTAACACTATCCTACGGCTGATGCTAACCCTAACCCTAACCGTAACACTATCCTAGGGCTGATGCTTACCCTAACACTAACACTATCCTAAGGCTGATGCTAACCCTAACCCTAACACTATCCTAGGGCTGATGATAACCCTAACCCTAACCCTAACACTATCCTTGGTCTGATGCAAACCCTAACACTAACACTATCCTAGGGCTGATGCTAACCCTAAGCCTTACCCTAGGAACTATCCTAGGGCTGATGCTAACCGTAACCGTAACCCTAACACTATCCTAGGGCTGATGCTAACCCTAACAATAACCTTAACACTATCATAGCGCTGATGCTAATCCTAACCCTAACACTATCCTAGGCCTGATGCTAACCCTAACCCTAACCCTAACACTATCCTATGGCTGATGCTAACCGTAAACCTAACCTTAACACTATCCTAGGGCTGATGCTAACCCTAACCCTAGCACTATCCTAGGGCTGATGCTAACCCTAAACCTAACTCAAACACTATCCTAGGACTTATGCTAACCATAACCCTAACACTATCCTAGGTCTGATGCTAACACTAACCCTACCCCTAACACTATCCTAGGGCTGATGCTAACCCTAACCCTAACACTATCCTAGGGCTGATGCTAACCCTAACCTTAACAGTAACACTATCGAAGGGCTGATCCTAATCCTAACCCTAACACTATCCTAGGCCTGATGCTAACCGTAACCCTAACCCTAACACTATCCTAGGGCTGATGCTAACCCTAACCCTAACACTATCCTTGGGCTGATTCTAACCCTAACCATAACACTATCCTAGGCCTGATGCTAACCCTAACCCTAGCACTATCCTAGGGCTTATGCTAACCCTAACCCTAACTCAAACACTATCCTAGGGCTTATGCTAACCATAACCCTAACACTATCCTAGGTTTGATGCTAACACTAACCCTAACCCTTACACTATCCTAGGGCTGATGCTAACCCTAACCCTAACACTATCC